>NW_015549606.1:27650-33590 GCF_001515605.1 Sinocyclocheilus anshuiensis
GTCCTCTTTTGGAAGGCCAAACAAAGTAGTTTCGCTTTCACAACGAAACACACAGCGCCTTCACGACATGGCGGCGGCGGCAACAACAATACTACAGCAAGAATAAAAGTTACGCCTTCTTTCTTTGCGTGAACATTTGGGCGGCATTATGCAAATCTTCCCACATCGTGATGTAGACATGTGGGGGCGTGTTAGAACGAGCCGTTTTAGGTAGGCGTGGCTGACTCTTTTATAAATAATATCTCTTTGGATTTGAGACTTTAGTCTTTGCAACTTTACAGATCTTCTTTATGCACCAAGAGCTTGTAACACTCCAAAGAGAAAGGAAAAATTTAAATCGCATCATATGACCCCTTTAACTAAAACCGTGGTCCTTGGAGATTCATAAAATGTCAGCGGCTGCCTGTTTTTTGAGATTGAAAAGAAAAGAAAAGCATATCAAGGAACACAAAATTAATACCTGTGGCTCCTGACATTATATTGAGGTCTTATAGTGAAACATTCGATCTGTGCAAGAAACTGAACGTTTACATTATTGTACAACATTATTGAACTATCCCTTTAATCTTTAAAAACACTAATAATATGATAACTGTTAAATATAATCTTTAAATAATTTCAAACATGAATATCATTTTTTATGGTGTTCCTTAATGTTGTGATGCTTAAATCCAATTTATTTATTTATTTATGAATTTTTGAATTTATTTATTTTAACATTTATTTGTTTTCATTTTCTTTTTTTTCAAATTTAGTAATTTATTTTCAAATTTAGTGATTTATTAATTTTCTACATTTAAGTTTGACAGTATAGAATTTTAATATTGTCTTAGTATTATCAGAATCAGTGCATTCTTAGAGGGATTATATTTGTTTTAGCATAAAAAAATTCAAAAGTAAACCAACCAATACTAAAAATATTATCTACACTGATGGAGTGATGCTGTTTTTTGTGATAGCACAATTGATTTCTGCATGAAATAATGAATAGGAAGATTACTTTTTCTTAACAGTAGAATATACATCTCTTTTTTTATTTTCAGATGCATCGCCTTATGTTGCTTATAACTTTGTAACATCTATAAAAAATCATGCAAAAAATGGCAAAACCTAAAAAAGTTGCAAAATCGTCTCAATGTTATACCCAGTTCTGTTTATCTGTTCAAGATCCCACCCATTTTATAAAAATGACATCCAATAAATAAGTACCCGTTGTTCTCCATAGCGCCATTCTATTTGATTGCACTTGTAATGGGTGACTAATTCATTAATACAACTGTATGAATAGCTGTCAGTAAATTAGGTCCCTGCTTTTATTTTGTATTTGCTAACTCCCTTAAAAGCCCCTCAGACTGTTTATGTTCACAGTGTAAAATGCAGTGGGGTTTAGATTTGTATCTTACAATGGGAGGTAGGAATGCTTAGGTATGGACCTGTGGACACACCGTGACAATTGACGCATTGGGCTTGGCATTTGTGCGTCTTCCAGTGTGCCAAATGACAATATCTATGAGGCTTAAAGTAAACATTAGAGTTGAAAAAGCTTTTATCCCCAGTGACAGGCCTGGCAGCACACCGTTGTCCCAGTAATTCAACTCTAGCATTCACTTTGTGCCACACCTCTTCAGCTGAACAAAGACAAAAAGAGTATATACCCTTCTTTTCTTCTGAAGAGCTGTTTGGGGAGCCCATGGAAAGAAAATGGAAAAGAGGAATTTTTCATGGTATTGAAGCTGAATTACAAATGCTTTTTTGCCCCTCCCATTTTCCTCCTTTAGGAAATGGGTGTAGATTTAATTGGTTTTATTACATTGTAAAAAGTGAACGTGCATTTCGTCCCTTAAAGGGATAGTTCACCCAAAAATGAAAATTCTGTTCAGAAATTAGACTCATATCATTCCAAACCTGCATGCATTTCTGTCTTTTTCACAAAAGAGGTTTAGTTAAAACCCATTGCTCCCAACTGATTCCCTATATATATATTGTACGTAAAAAAGTACGAACTGCATTCATTAGGAGAAAGAGATAGTTCAAACAAAAATGAAATGTCTGTTAATTGCTCAACCTTATGTCCATCCAAATCTGTGTGAGTCTCTTTCTTCTGCTGAACACAAAAGTTATTTTGAAGAATGTTGGTAACCAAACCGTTGACGGTAGCCATTGACCTCCATAGTATTTTTTCACCATACATTTACATTTGTTATCTACGTTCTTCAAAATAATTTATTTTGTGCTGAACAGAGGAAAGGGACTCTTACAGGATTGGAACGACGTGAGGCTGATTAAACGATGACAGAATTTTCATTTTTAGGTGAACCACCCCTTTAACTAACTGTAAACTTTTTAAACTCATCAAATTAATGTAAAAAAAATATTAAAGGGATAGTTCATCTGAAAAAATGAAAATTCTGTCATAATTTACTTAAAGGCACAATATGTAATTTTCGCCGCTAGAGGGCGCATATTCAAAATAAACAAAGAGGCAAAGGTGTAGTTAGATGACGCCGTGACTGAGTGTAGAATCATGGGAGTTGTCATCTTCATCCCCACAGCCGATGCAATCCGACGGGACTCGGGCAGAAATCATGTTCATGGATGAGCTAATGATTTATTAACGTAGTAGAATGAAGCAGGGTGAGGCTGAAAGCCGTCGAAGCGAAACGAGGCTGCTGAACGAGCGCGACACACGGCTCGAAAGCAGCGGAGCTTTTATTATGCCACAGTCGACCGCTTCCACTCCTTCCGGTCGTGCGTATGTGGGGGGAAAAAAAGCAGCGCTGTTTTATCATACTAGATATATTTGAAAGTTCTGTTATTATGCTACTCTGTGCGGTTGTCACCGGTCTATTAAAACACACAACATATTAAAGCGTCTTTGGTGTTTCCATGTTTTCTACAAAACAAAACCGGAAATCGAGGGCTTATGACGTCATTGGCAGGCGACACAATGACACTATGGACACGGTCCGTGTCACTAGCTAAAATTGCTTATTTCTCTGGATTTAAACATTCTTCGAAACATTTGGGATATTGTAAGTACACAAGTCAGCAAAATATATAACACTGTTCTAGTGGTTTTTGGATATTTTAATAAAAAAATCTTACATAGGCAGGCGACACAATGACACTATGAACACGGTCCGTGTCACTAGTTAAAATTGCTTATTTCTCTGGATTTAAACATTCTTCGAAACATTTGGGATAATGTAAGTACATAAGTCAGCAAAATATATAACACTGTTCTTGTGGTTTTTGGATATTTTAATAAAAAAAATCTTACATATTGTGCCTTTAACCTATAGTTGTTCCAAGTCGACTTCCGTTTTTTTTTTTTATCGCTGTACTATGGAAGTCAATGGGGATCAGCAACTGGTTTCCCATATTTTTCATGTCTTATGGTCAACAGAAGAAAAAAACAACAACTTGAGGGTGAGTAAATGACAGCATAATTTACATTTTTGGGTGAACTTTCACTTTAAATTCTATAAACTGAAGTTTATCTTCAAAGGCTGGCATGGAAGTGTCATTTTACAGTGATATCAAAGACTAGTGTTGCTTTGTGTATCTGTCTAGGATACAGTAATCTGACATCCTTCGACCTTAAAGCATTCAGCATTTATTAGGCATGCCTACATAGCTTAGTATATTAATATCTCCCCACCTCACAGAATGTAGGGGAATTCCGGCCCCACACCCGAGTGCCAACGTTAGATTATGGGTTGACTCCCCAACTCCCAGACGCTCACACACACATACATACATTTACTACCTTCAACCCCCATCCACAGCCAAGCCCAGTTCAGCCACACACATTCCGAATGCTGCATAGCGGTGGTGTTGCTATCATATAGACAGCGAGGGGGAATTCCGCTCTGCTTGGTCGTCAGCGTGTGCTGCTCCTCAGCAGGAACAATGAGACGCTGGGCTCTGGCTTGGTGTCATATTTCAGATGGAGAGGGTCATCGTGATTTCACTGACAGTCTTATTCTCTCTACTGCTCCTAAGTGTCATGTTAACACTGGTTATTGGTGTTGCATTAGACAGGCACAGAGCATGGCCTTTGTGGGGGAGAGGCAATTAAGAATGGGTTGTGTTTTTACATTCCGAATGGGTGCAGTGCCTTCTTTCCACCATTAACGCGGTAATGAATACTGTATCGGTTTACTAAATGAAATTTGAGTTCAAGTAGTTTGTTACTGTAATTAGCAGTATTGCAACTCACATCACTGTTTTTGTTTCTCATAATTAGAAAAAGGGGTTTTCGTAACTCCTACACCACTGGTGTGAAAGATATGGATGATTTTTCAAATTGTGCAACTTGTGATTTTTTTTTTTTTTTTGGTCTTAAAGGAGCTGTAAATATCTAGTGACAAAAGTATACAGGTAGACTTAGGGTTAGACTCAGAGCGAGTAAGCAGGGTTATCATAGTGAACTAAAACTATTTAAAAACATTTTTATTACTTGAAATAAATGTTAACTAAAATAACTAAACCTATTTTATTTCAGCTAGTTGCCAAGCATTTCTCATTTTTATTTAGTGTAACTTGATTTGCAAAAATAACTAAACTTGAAATAAAAATGAATAGATAGTTTTGACAATATTTATATTAAATAACAAAACTATTAAAAATGATAAAAACACAATTTACTCAAATTCAAATGAAAATTGATAATATAAAAATGAATTTGAAATATTACTAAAAACTATAATAGTATCTCAGTGATACTAAAATAACACAGTAACTACCTGAAGCTACCATCTAAAATTAATGAAAACCTGGCAACACCCTTAGAAACCATTCAGAAAACCATAGCAACTATATTTTAACACCCTGGAAACCACCCACAACACCCTCCAAAACCCTGGAAGTAACTTTTGCATGCACACCCATATTTTCTTTAGATAATTTAAAATGTTTCCAATACAATACATGCAATTTTGGAAATTTATCAAAATACTGTTAGTTTTCTTTTCTTCACCTGAGAAACATTTTACATAGAAATTGTGCCCTGATACACTTGGCAGAATTACTGACTTAAATTTTCTTTCCATCTCTTTAGATTGAGAGAACCAGCAGCAGCCTGTCTCTCATGGGCTGAAGGTTCTTTCCTGGCCTCCATGTCACAAGGCCAGGGCTCTCAGGGTACAGATATCCTCGGACAAGATGTCCTCAACCAGCTGCTGGAGATGCTGGACCAGTGAGTTATGAAGTACCTTACAAATTGACTCATATTTGAATAAATATTTAAATAAGAGCAATAAACTGTAAAAAAACAAACACTTGTAAATTATTGAAGTGTGTCTTATTCGAAAATACAACTTCAGTCTTTCTACTTTCATGTTCAATTCAATTTATTACTTGCTGTTACTTTGTAATTGTGATATTTACTATCAGCTTAAGAATAAAAATTGTTTAAACACCATTTATTAGTGTATAAGCAGTAACCCACTTATTGGATGACATTTTATTTAACAAAAGTTTTAATTAATACATTTTACTTTATCTTCTTAATAAGAGTAAAAATATGCAAGTGTAAATAATTAAATAACAAAACAAAACTGTTTTCAATCAATTTACTGGTTTCTGTTCTAGGTCTGCGCTACATTCAATGCAGCCTATCGAGCTCAACTTTTCTGAGGGCTCTGCAGTTGGATCAGCATCCAATACCATACAGATTAGTATGGACTGCATCACGATGCGTGGGCCTGAGGAACCCCTAACAGTGAGTACTTCATTTCACTAAACGCATCCCAAAAAGCTTTTCACACATTTTCACATTTAAAAACTGCACCAAAGTGCAATAACAATTTCGGATATCCTCCTGAGAACCAGAAATAAAAAGCTTTGTGAATTTAGTATTTTTTCATGTCATTACATTGTTTAGAGCAGGGCTGTCCAAACTCGGTCCTGGAGGGCCGGTGTCCTGCAGAGTTTAGC
>NW_015549606.1:33600-33801 GCF_001515605.1 Sinocyclocheilus anshuiensis
CACTGGCCCTCCAGGACCGAGTTTGGACAGCCCTGGTTTAGAGCATAAAAAAAAAATGGTAAAATTACATTTTTGAAAAATTATATTATATTCATATGTTATGCTATGTCCTCTGTAGAGGACACCAGGACTCAGTTTTTCTAAAAAATAAAATGACAAGAATAGACATGAAAAGGCTAAAACAATGGGTTTTTTTTTTTT
>NW_015549606.1:34395-72765 GCF_001515605.1 Sinocyclocheilus anshuiensis
GGGTGTGTGTTCACGGTGTGTGTGTGTTCACTGCTGTGTGTGTGTGCACTTTGGATGGGATAAACGCAGAGCACTAATTCCGAGTATGGGTCCCCATTCTTGGCCACATGTCACGTCACTTTGGTATCTCTGGAAAGCCCTGAATGTGCTCTGTACAGGACATCCAGACTTAAAACTGTGACATGTGAGGTCTCAGAGAAATTCACTAAA
Source organism: Sinocyclocheilus anshuiensis (assembly GCF_001515605.1). Lineage (NCBI taxonomy): Eukaryota > Metazoa > Chordata > Actinopteri > Cypriniformes > Cyprinidae > Sinocyclocheilus > Sinocyclocheilus anshuiensis. The sequence continues at coordinate 34,606 of NW_015549606.1, forward strand.
ATATAATGTCCACTACAGAGGCAAAAACTCCATAGCTGGGTCTCAGGAGGATATTGCAGTGTCATTAAGATCTGAGGAATTACTGTGGTGCCCTTTTTTTGATGCATTTCGAGATGGCAGATTATGCAAAATGCAAGTTCTGACCTACTTGAATGAATAAATCCTCTTTAAATATACATTTTAGTCAGGTTTCATTTTGTTAAAAGGAGCCAAAGCAGATTGTTGATAAGTGGTTCTTGACTCAAATTATCTCCTCCTGTGTAATGTAATAGTGATGCCAGTGTATACATATAAATGTACACATATAAATAGCCCTCTAGACTGTTTTATAAATTTACCATTACTGTAACTTCACATAGCATAAAACTACAAAGAGTTTAGATATTTTAAAATGAACAAAAGCAATTAATACAGAATATTTCATAATTTTCTTAAAACTTAGCTTGTTTTCCTACTACTTGCAGTGCTTAATTGTTGAATTCTGTCAAAATCCCCTGCAAAGTTGAAAGCAAATGTACATGGGGATTTTTCTAAAACCTCCTACTGAATGGTCTCAGAGGGGCTGTTTTTTGATGGTAGCAGTAGATAATTAGATTTTCAATACAGTAATAACTGTTTGAAACTCTGTAATATTTTTGTCCAATTGTTTTAGTGCCTTTTTATTTAAGTTTGTCTAATTTGCTTTTAAACATTGAACAGCAGTCAGACATTTTTCAATGTGTACGAAATTCGCAGCTAGTTAGAGTACAACAATTATTTTATCACTTATGAAACTTGGTTTTGTTTAGTGTGATCACTCAAGTGAATAATTTCAGTAGTGGGGAATTTAGTGGTAAGCCCCAGCAAAAACAGTTACCTTGTGGGGGTGTTACTGTTTATTGGGGGTGTTTATGGGTTTTCCCTTGTCATTCTGGATAGTTTTGGTGGCAACAAAGTCAAAAGGTATGTCCAGGTCCGGATGAACACGCTAAATATAAAGTCCTGATGACAATAGCCTTGCTTTGTTACAATGGAACGTCTTGTTTGAAAGGCTTCGGATGTAGCATTGTGTCATGCAAGAAAAAGATTTTTTGGGTGAGCATAAAAATCTAAGGGACTGAAGTGGATCAATGAATTATGAAGATGGAGATTTACAACAATACTACACATCAGACAGTTTCTTCTTTGGTGTAAGTTAGCATGTTCCCCTTCTATACTCTGGACAAGATTTGTTTCTAGTTCAAACTAATTCCAGAATTAGTTCTTGTGATCTGTAACACTGTTTAACAACTGTTAATTCATAAATTTGATGTAGGTCGTGCAAAATCTGTGTATCCCTTGGGCAGATTCTATCAACACGTATAGTTCTAACATTGTGTTTACACATAACAGAAGAGCAATGGAAAGTTTGATATTAAATGTATGACCTGTAGCTGACGCTGAGGCCTTGTCGGTTTTCTCTGGGCGTGCAGGAGAATTAGGTGGTTGTGGCTCCCCTCCCAGCAGAGGAATGCAGTTGTCCGGTAGTAAAGATGGGGAAAAAAAGGGAGAGACTGAGCGACGCTTTGCTTCTCTGGCCCTGAGGGATTATCTTTTCTCTTGATCTGGTGATTAATACCCCCCATACAACACCACCCGCCCCCATCTTCCTCGCAGTAAAGATCGGGCGTGGTGCGCTAACACTGGCACGCTAACACTCCGTCCCTTGCCAGCTAGCATTCGTGTTGATTGAAAACCTAGAAAAACTGTGGCAACCTGCCAATCGTTTGCTGCAAAGATGCTCATTAAACTTTGAGGAACAAACTTTTAGACAGCGGTGGGCATAGTTGCCATCCCATTAAAGGAATAGTTCACCTAAAAGTAAAAAATTGTCTTTTTACTCACCCTCATGTCGTTCCAAACCTGTATGATCTTCTTTCTTCTTTAAGAATTTTGAAGAATGTTGGGGTCCAAGCATTATTGGACTTATTAAATGTACAAAAAAATTTTTGTAGACAGATTTTTCCTTTTTGCTAAACTGTCTCCTAATAACCAGCTTATGAGTGTTCGGTGAACTCCTTCACCAAAAGAAAAGGGGTTGCCGCTTTCATTAATTATTGGATGATGTGCGCTGTTTGGCACCCTCAGGGTCCTCTGTGTTTTTATTGTGCAGGGGTGTTGTGTTTTAATCTGAAATTGCTCTTTCTTGGGTAGGTGTGCTTTCTCTGTAGCTGCAGGGCAGCAATTTAGAGCAGCACCTGCCGCTGTGACTGACTTAGGCTTGTGTCCTATTCTGTCTGTGTGAGATCGGGGATGGGGGAGGAGAAACAGAGGTGTGGAGTCAGGTAGAATGGAGGAATGTGACAGAGGAAAGCTTGTGTCCTGACATCAAACAGCTCAGCTGATATCATGGTGAGATGGAGCAGCTAAATGTGATGAAATCACAGATGCATTGTTCCATATTTTGTTATTAATTTCAAAAGACATTTGGCCTGGTGAAGCCTCATGGGTACATAAAAACTGCAGTTCAAAAGTGTGTGGCGTTTTGTATGTATATATGCAGCCTTAAATAATTTTGTGTGGGTGACACCAACTCATATAAACACTCCAGACAGAGGTGGATTTAAGCCTGATGGCTTTTAGTTGTATCGCTCACACTTTTCCACAACATTACAATGCACAGTGCTGCTTTTTTTTCTCCCATCAAAACCAGTATCAAACTAAATAAAGTGACACAATAACCGATTCTATATTTTGCAAACCGTTTCAGTTATAAATAGGTACTGACAGATTGGTGAGAGAAAACGGGAGTGCATTAAATACATTTTTGGATCTGGGTGTTGCTGAGCAGCAAGAATTCAACATATGTCTCTTGAATACACTGAAGGTGGTGAGGCAATGCTTTGTTTAGGCTGTGTTGTGCCCTAGCCCTTGATTAGTCATTTGTAGTGTTCTTTTCAAGTAGAGCCTGACTCAGCATTAGGCAGGAACACATAATTAAGGCGTGCTTCCTTACCGCCATCCATCCATTCTGTAGCTACTGTTCATCTTATATTTTATCCTTAACATTTCTTGTGAATTATTTAAAATTTTGATTAGTGCATTTTTTGTGATTTAATAACATTTTCTTAAATGGCTCCCCATTTATTTAAAATAAATTAAAGGATATTTTTACGTATAAATGTGAAAGTTTTCATAGTGCTGATGCATGTTCAGTTCAGATCACCAGAGCCACTTAAAAATGTTTTTCTTAAAAAAATATTTCAATTAAATGCGATTCTCTTCGACTCTTGATTTGAGATTTAACTCCACAGTTTAAATCACGACTGCTAAATCACTGCTGACTCTTCACCCCACCAGTTTGCCTCAAGCGAAATTAAACAGTACAGAGTAATCCATCTAAACATTTACCTCTCTTTCTCTCTCTCTCTCTCTCTCTCTCTCTCTCTCTTTTCCCTCTGTCTCTTTCCTTTCCTCCACTCTCTTCCTTTTACACTGTTTTCTCTTAAACTAATATACATCAAAGCATTAGGACGTTAAGCATTTGTAAGAACTATACAACTCCATATAAATACAACACTAAAGGAAAACATTCAGCAGTTACCTTTGACCTGGTTTGTTTGAAGGGCTCTGCATTGTGGTACGATTGTGTAGGAGTTGGCTTTTTTTTTTTAATTAGTTTTTAAAATGTTTGTCAGCAGCTAAAAGGATACCATTTACTGAGTTCAGACATCATAATGATTTGAAACGAATAACTTTTAACTAATAACAGAACGTAACCATCCCTCGAAGACTTGACATGGATCAAAACAGGATAGTGAGGACTAGTGCCAATTATGCTGTAAAACAATTCTAAAGTTCAGAGTACAGGTGTTGACTTTTGCTCTCTGATGTCCACAGGTGTTTAGTCTTTGACGTCACAAACGGCTTATTATCCTGCACTATAGCACTGTTACCCATCAGCTAGTGAACTGAGTTAAAGTAGATTCCCACATCGTTGGATTTTCAAAAGTAAATCCATTGAAGAGAGAAAAAAAATCATCATCAATATTATTATTATTATGTTATATTTATTTATTTTGGAATATAAGTACCACAATACCATTGGGAATGATTTGTCGGATCATATAACCAGCAAAATCTCTTTATGTAAAATAAACCCTTCTTTTTTTCTCACTCCTGCTGCGTTTCTTAAACAGGTGTCACTTAAAACACTAGCCATAAAATAAATAAATAGCCATAAAAAATAAAATATGAAACAAAATAAAATAAAAGATACTTCTTACCCCTCTTTATTTCTTACTCCTCTATTAAAGGGGTGATGCAGAGTTTCTTGAACAGGTGTCTCTCAAAATACTAGCCACCTGACACATGACACCTCTCTAATCCGAGAGTCGTAAGCCCAAACAGTCCTTTAAGTGTCCATATAGATATAAGTACAGCATCCTTTGTCTGAGCCACCGGGAAGCTTCAGTCGGGTTCACCACCTTTATGCAGAGCCTGTTTATTGCCTGACAGCAGTTGCCTAATTTAGCCTAATTGTTTTACATGTGTGTATGAATATACTGTATATTTATCACACAAATAGGAGTTGACTTGACGAGTAGAATCTTTATTTAGATTGATTCGGATAGGGTGTTTGGGATGTTTGCATTTTAATAAGAGTGGATAGGGCAAAAAATAAAAAGGCCACATCATTATCTAAATTTAAATTTAAAGCCTCAAAGAATCCAAGAGTCTTTGAAATGCATGCAATTTCATATACAATTGATAACCAGAACAGTCAGCCATTTGATCTAATGATCTAAGTAAATATAATCTACATATTCTGTTTTATGAATGGCCATGCCTCCCTAAAGCAAAATCTTTTTAGGGGCTTACTACTTCTGACTCTAGTCTGTGGTATAATTTGTGATTGTTAGGTGGGTCAGGTTTAGGGGTCCAGCCCTTTGTGCACCGTGACTATTGTCACCGGAGGCTGTCCCTTAATTCTGTCACCTCTGACCCCCAAGGGACACATAAATAAATTCTTGACCAGGAGTAGCCTTACAAGGCAGTGCAATAAACACTTTAAAAACATTTTACATATTAACATCTGTTAATAAAACATGCAGACAGTACAAACAATCTTAGATTATAGGAATAATGAAAGTGCAGACAAATATTCTAGAATTTCAAAAAACATTTTTTGAAAGAAGACCAAGTCACCAAGTTTGATCAGAAATAGAGTATAAACAGTAATGATATCTGTGGTATAAAAAAGTAATATATTTAAATAACATTTATTTCATACTAAGTATAGTTCAAATCTATTAACATATTTATAGACACATTGCTTGAGACTTACTGATATAAAAATGATTAAACTTTATTTGGAGTGCTACTTTTGCACAATGCACATTTCTTAATTTTAAGCCTAAAATGTGTTTTAATGTCACTACTGATGAGGATTGTATGATCTTTGAATAATATCGGTCTTTAAATGCAAGATATTTAAAGTGTGCCCAAAGTATACATGCAATAGTTCCACTTTAGCACAATCAAATATACTTCAGTTTCTCTTTAGTTGGACTTCAGCACTACTTCTGCACAATTAAAGTCCATTAAGTACAAAATTAGTTGTTCCAATTTAGCAAACTTTAAGTATACCAGGTTAGTGATCCTTTAAAAATCATTCTGTTATGCCTTTTTTTTGGTGCTTAAGAAACATCCATTAGCATTGTTGAAAAACATTGTGCAGCATTTTTTGAATAAAGTTCAGAAGATCAAATTTATTTGAAATAGACATTTTGTAACATTGTAAAATGTTATAAATATTTTGTAAATTGTGTGCTGTCACTTTTTGTTAAATTTAATGCACACTTGCTGAATAAAAGTATTTTTAAAAATCATACTGACTTAAAACTTTTAAACGGTGTATGTCTATGTAACATGGATTCTTACAGATTGATGGAGCTCTACAGCTTTGCTTCCAGGATATTTAATACTGTAGTTAGCAGGTTTTTATTATTTTGCATGATAAACTTTCTATAATTAATAGCAAATGTAATAGACACTGCATAATGAATTGTGTATTGTAAGTAAACATGGAATATTTAGCTCTGGTCATTTTAAATTATTTCAGACTTTTGCAAGAGTTCCGCTGCAGTCAGCTAAATTAATCGCAACACCTTGGTTGAGTTGACAGCAGAAGCCCACAGTGATTTCAGTGCTACTGCAGTGAGGGCCTTAACCCCTATTGTTGTTTGCATCCAGTGTTTTTCTAAAGTAATTAGAAGTTTGTTTAGCTAACTCTAATTACCCCCCATCAAAAGTGCTCTGAATAACAGCTTCCCCCAGGAGGGTGTGAGCTACTGTTTTGAAGTATTTTGAAGCATTTTCTAGGTGTTGGTGGTAATAGTTTAATGTGTTTTTATGCTTGTTTAGTGCCATATACTGTAAAAGTGACTCATAGTGCATTAATGTTGCAGTCTGCAAATTTCAAAGATGACTAAGTGGCATGAGACTACTGTACATGGGGATGAGACTGCCAGCCTTAGGAACAGATAAATGAACAGTTTTAAGTCAGTCTGGTAAACAGACCAAATTTAGCGCATTTGGTTGGTAGAAGTATGAGTTAATTTACAAGTTTGTTGGTTTGTAAAGATGGTTTTGAATCAATTGATGAAGTATCTGATCATTTACAGGGCAAATATAATAAATGAGATGTATTGCATAGAGTAACAGTTTAACAAATTTCATGACTGGTCACCTTGCATTTATGTAGTGCATAAAATCACGGTAGTAACTTGAGCTGAAAAGGGATTTAATGGCATTTCTTCTCTATCACCTGATGAATCTAACATAAAGACATTTAAATATTCACAAAGAAGTGGGTTGGTTCACCCCTATCTGAAACAACATTAGTGTATTCAAAACAAATCTACACCAGTCATCTCTGATAGATACAAGCTGTCAACAGTAGTCTATTGTTTCTCATGAGACTGTCATAGGGCCATGCTAGAGGCTCTTTGGCTGCTGGATTCTTATGCAAACAGGGGCTATGGATGCTACTACTAGAGAGAATTTAGTGCTCTAAGGTCATTGTAGAACTATAAAGAGGATTCCCTCAAAAAGCAAGAGAGAATTGTGTGTCTGGGGGCTCCATGTTTCAGTGCAAGTCATTTACTGTGTCTCACAATTCTATCCATCATATTTTCCCCCGTTATAGTTTATCATGTCATCAAATACTAAAATTATTAAAGGTTTCAATTGATTTAGTTAAAAAATAAATCTAATTTATAGGTCATTTATCTGATTTAAATTTTAAGTGTGCTTCATTATTGAATTAAAATAAGTCAATTAAATGGCTGACCTGATATAAGTCCTTTTGACTAATGTTTTAAGGTGTTAGTGCCTTTTTCATTATCATCACACTTGCACAGATTTTAATTAGACACGTTTATTTCACATTTTACTTGTTTTAAATGTGAAACATTTAAGTAAAATAAAATCATTTCATACATTAAAAAATACTTATTTGTCTAGATAATATGTAAAAAAAAAAATGCAATCATGAAAAACAATAGCAATTAAATAGTTGCTTTGGAAAACATCTAGGTCTAGTGCTTCGCAACTCCTTAGGGTTAAATCTTAAAGGAAGCGCCAGAAGACGGGCAACACCTTCCCAAAAGTAGGGTGTGGTATTGGACTCAGGTATTGGACAGGTAATTTCTCAGGACCTCCCTCTTCGTCCCTGGTATATATGGCAATCCCATTGAATTCCTATAGAGACTTTAAGCCTGTCCCGTTCACCACTGTAGCCCACATCACACTTTTAGGGGATAAAAGAAGAAAAACAAGGGGTAAGAATCCTGGAGCCTGTGGAGCAAACAGCGGCTGCACTGCTCAACCTCAGCGCCAATATGTTGTACCTGGAGACCAATCCTCCCACATCATACAGTGAGGTAAGGCCCTTACGCTACCGCTGCCCATCTGGAGATTGAGTTGGTCCCAGTGCTAAATTCTGGGTTCTCAGGGAACCCTCTGGAGTGACTGGCAAGAGTGGCATCAAAAGTAGGCCTTGTAAAGGCTTTAGCATATATATTGTGTACCGTAGGTTTTTTGCCTCTTACGGTGTTAACCAAAAAATGTGATGGGATGCTGTTTCTTATGAATATGTTGTGATTTGTGGTCCTAGTATAACACTTTGCATATGATATTTTTTTTTTTTTACTTAATTATTGGTTTTGATTTCTTTGTGCACATGTTCGCCAATTTGTTTTATATCAACACTTTAGAAAGTGAAATGTTTGCATTTAATAAGTCATTGGTTTGAACTGTGATAATGAATTTTACAATGATGTGTGGGTGTGAAAAATCGGACGTGCGTCTATACAGATAAAAATCAATGTGTATTGCCTTAATGGTTTGCCTAGCTGCAGTTTTGTCTATGGTGTACGGTGCTCTTAGGTTGAGTCAAGGTATTTGACAAATAATGGATTTGTCTGGGACGGTGAGACTGATAATCTTGTTTGTATAGAACAATGGGCTGCGATTGCTTTGAGAAAGTACTAATGGAATCTACTTTTACTTAAGCTTAATATCACTCATTGAATGTTTACCTTTGTTTACAAACTGCTGCAGCAGGGGTTTTTTGTGTATATAAATACATTTTTCGTTATGTGCAAAAGCCTTTCTTTAGCTTAATTTGTGCAATTGCACTTAAGTCATTTCAAGTCATTGCACTGCTGTATCAGGAAAGGGGAAAAAAACAATTAATAATACTTTAAGCCCATATAATTGTGTGAGGTGTCAAAAGGATCATGATTTCACAGCTAAGCTTGAATTTCATGTCAGGTTGCTAATGTGTTTTCGAATCGTCATGGATGATAGTTATCAAATTTCTGGGTGTTTTTTTTTTTTTTTTTACTGCAGCAATATGCCAACACTGATACATGGAATGCACATTTATTTATTTCCCCAAAATTATACTGTTTTGACTTTTTTAGCATTATTTATTTTTTGTAATTAATTAAAAGCTGAATAAGTTGTGAAAACTTTTATGAAACAGAACTTTCAGTATAATGTATAATGCAACTTAAGCTTATATCTTGAGCATTCTAAGCCATCTAAGATAGTGGCCGGATCTGTGTTTGTTGTCTAAAAGCACCCCCATTCTTTCCTGACAGGTGGTAGTTCAGACTGTGATTTCAGTGCTGCCATTCTCTTGCACAAAGCTGTTGTCAACACAACACCGTTAGCTCAGAGACAAACCTATTGGTAGAAACATAGTCCGGTCTCCCCCCACCTCCCACCCCTCCTTGTGTTTTTAAAGCTGGCTTAAGGTAACCAATCCACTGCCCACACAGCTTTGATTAATGCTTTTATACGCTCTGTTTCTCACTCTCTTTAATCATGGTAGGGGTTACGGGTCCGTAGACACGCATGTTTTGTGTTGTAAGAGGAGACATGGAGGTGCAAGGAATTTGAGAAAAAAGATGGTACTGTTTTTGCAAATGTTTTAGATGATGGTTCAAATAGATCAAATGTGGTAATTTCTTGAATTTGTTGCATCTTAAGCTTTTTTTTTTTTTGTGAGGTGAGGTGAGGTTCGATTACTTATAGTTTTAAATTAAGGTTTGGTTTTGCTCTTTGACAGCAGGTTGTCCCTAAAGATGCGTCCATCTTTCTCTCATCAAAAGGGCTTCAGGTTAAACTCCTGCTCATCTGACTGATAGATTCTGGAGCCGCTTTGAAGAATGTGTGCATCAAAGTGAACCTGAGAAGTCTAGGAATTGTAATTTTTTTTTTAACTATGGTGCAAAAAAACAAATACAATCATCTGCTCTGCCCAGCCCACTGGGTACGAAGTGCGAAGTGCGAAGAATAATAAGAGCATTCCCACCTATCCCCCCACCCCAATTTAGTGCTTAATGCTTTCTACCCCTGTGGTCACTCATCAAGGCCTCACAGATGTTCTCAGCACCCATCCCGGGTTACAAACTGCCCAGGTCACTGGAACACACCCAGGAATGGCAGCCATTTCACCCCCAGGCCAGGGCAGCCTCAGCTCCTGTCACTACTCTTGAGTTAGGAATCCTCATTTTGCTCTCAAACTCTAGACTTAAGTAGTTGTTAGAATGAAGTAGTAATTTAGTGGTTTTGGCCATTAGGGTTCATCTTGTGGAAACAGGAACAAAGACAGGTAGCATTCGAGGTTGAAAATCAACTGTAATGCTGGCACTGCTGACATCTGTCAACAGCACATTGTTAGAATGCATTGTTAAAAGATGCAACTGCAGTTCTCTGTTTTACCCTGGAATTCATTTGAGACTGTCAATCCAGAAACGAAAAGGAAATCTTAATCATTGGTTATTTTACTGTAACATAAGAAACTGATAAATATTGAACTTTTAGATTGGCTTGATTTTAGAAACAGCCATATTTATTTTTGATCGGGGTAGAAGAGGGTTTTGCTTGTAAACAAATCAGAGTGGTATATGCTGTATATATTATTATAGTATTACCTTTATGCATTTGGCAGACCTTATTATCCGAAGCAACTTCGCATTGCATTTCAGTTCATGCAATCCCTTGGAATCAAACCATGACATTGGTGTTGTTGGTGCCATGTTCTACACTTTGAGCTTGTTATATTATATTATATTATATTATATTATATTATATATTTTGTTATTATATTATATTATATCATATTATATTTTTCTCTTTCATTTTAAATTTAAACTGTGGGAAGGACTGAGCACCCCCACTGTATATAAATATATAATAAATATATAAACTTAAACTGGACAATATTGAGGTCATATAGATATCAACATATGTTGTGTCATTTCAAAAGCATCATCTCGTAATTGGAGATTACACCTGCATTATTATTATTATTGCTACACTTTTTTCCCACTTGTATTATAAAAGACAGACGTGGTCATCTGATTTATGGTTCTGCTTAAGCATCTTGACATCCCAGAGGCTCACTCTCCAAGGAGGCTATAAACAGGCTGGGATTTTTAAGAGCAGCTAAAGCAGTTGTTATATGGTTGTTGCATTGTGGAGGAATAGTATTTGATAAAAAAGGTGCTAGAGAAAATCACAATATGATCAAAAAGGTGGACTAAATACGAAATAATGTTGTTGTACTGGATGTTTTTTGTCTACACAATTTTGAAATGATTTAGTAGTTTCTTAATATTTAGCACACTTGATAAACTTTGCCCTCATTTTATTATCAGTGCAAACTTCAATGCTAAGTATCGCTAAAAAGTCTTAGAAATTAGGAAGTTTGGGTAGTTTGACAGATGTGTCTTGTATGTTAAAATAAACCATAAAGTGCAATTACATATGATAATTTATTCTCTGATCATTTTAGAATTTTTGTAAACATCTGAACATTTTACTATACACTACACGAGACCAGCTCTTGGGGTTAAACTATGAATAGGCAAAGATGTTATTTACCAGTGCATTCATTTATACTTTACAATCTCTACTTTTTAACCAATAAATTATGTTTTTTAGATATTAAAATCTATATTATATTATATTATATTATATAATAGCTGCATTGCTTTTTTCCCCATTGCATTTTTAAAGTTTACAGGCTTGTGCAAATTGTTCTTCTGATTAGTTTAAGTAAATTTCAAACAAATGCTAATGTATTGCTAATGGCATTAAGTAGACGGTGCACTGCCCTACACCTCCCTAGTGGGATCAGACACACAGACTGACTTGCGTGGCCTTACTGTCTCTAAAAGATTCCATTATGTCCTAATTGCTTCATTGTAAAGAACGTGTGTGTTTGAGAAGCGTTGTTGAGGCTGGAGGGTACAGCTCTAGTGTTTGGGTCCTCTTTGTGTGGGTATGTGCGTCTGCTCTACAATGCGCTTCTTTTCATACACCAATAGACCTGGTCTATTGTTTCTTCAGACAGGCTCTTAAAAGCCTGAGACTCATTGTTTCCAGAAGGCTGAGCAGACTCGTGGCACACACACTCACACAATGACCTCTGTCTGTACATAGCAAATGGCACCTCTTTTCTTATGCCCTACGGCACTGTTAGAGGTTTGTTGAGGTCAGTGATTTGACCCACTCTCAGGCGTGTAGGTGTACAAAATACATAATTATAAAAAAAAAGATCTATATTTAATCTTTAAAGATTAAGACTTTACTTTTTTTTTCATCCCTGATAAAAAAATTTATTATCAACATGCATTAGTCATGTTTATTGTATATTTTGCCCCACTAGTGATTCACTTGAGCCACCAGCAGCACCGGGAGAATTTTGTGTGAGAGAGTAAAAGAGAAAGAGACAGGAAAAGAGAGAGAAAGAGGAATAAGCGTGCAAGCTGGACAGCTGTCTCCATCCATGCCTGAAATAAACAAGGGACTCGGTTGAGATTAATGATGGTCTAAAGTGCCATACAACCATGGCACCTCATCCAGGAATGTAGTGTGTATAAATGGAAAGGAATGGACTGGAGGAGTGGGGTTGGAGAAGGCTGGCTTACCTCCAGAACATTCTTCCTTCTCTCAAATGACAGTCATTTTAATTCCTCTCTGTGTCTTCACTGGAACAAGGCAACAGGAGCCGTGTGAACTGTGTATCGCCCACTTGCTGTACCCACCTTCCTTTGTTATCACTGCATCTTCCAGTTCATCTAGAGTCTTTATTCATTCCTACAGACCTCACCAACAACCTTAGAGCAATTAAAGCAGGCTAAAGACTTAATTGGTCCTAAATTATTTACATTGTAAACAACTGCAGTTTCACACCTTTAGAATAAAAAATGGCTGGGATAAAGAATGTCTTAACTGACACTTCAAATTAACTCAGAATTAGCTACTTATACATTTTAAGACCCTGTTAGTCACTGTTAGGCTACTTTAAATTTCTTGGATCATCACATACTGAATCATGGCTTGGATTTTTTTCCCAATACTTTAGATAGTGATGTTGTTTTTTAGATAAAATCATCTGAGTGACAGCATAACTAGAAAATGTACATCCTGTAAATTATTCCTTTTTACATTATGCATCACTATTCTTTTGGTAAGCCTTCTCATCTGTTACAGTTGACATATCTGCGGCTGTAATAGAAGGACATTTACTGCCTTTCTTTGCACAAGTACACAAACAGGGCTATTTGATGAACAGTTTAATAAAGAGCATAACCTCTTGGGTCCTAATTCTCTTTGACTTGCATATACTATACAAAGACTTATTTAAGTCTGCCAAGCACTGGCTGTTATGCACATCATCTGTTTCTCTAAGCCCACCATTACATCATAGCCTGATGTATTAACATCAAAAGAAGCCGTATTGTGGCAACAACTCATTAATATTTTGTTGAATATTGCGTCTTTGTTCGTATGACACTTCTAATACCATAAACACTTGAAAAGATTTTATACTGATAAAAATACTCTCTGTTTTTCCTCTAGCCACAGTATACAAGCCTGGGGCTTCTCAACAGCATGGATCAAAATGGTGGCTCCACCTCCACCAGCCCCTACAACAACGAGCATGCTCAGAACAACGTAACGGCACCATCACCCTACGCCCAACCCAGCTCCACCTTCGAGGCCCTGTCTCCATCACCTGCCATCCCATCCAACACAGACTATGCTGGCCCACACACCTTTGATGTGTCCTTCCAGCAGTCCAGCACAGCCAAATCAGCCACTTGGACGGTAAGACATAGTGGATGTGTATGTGTGACACATATGACTTTTATATAATTTTTTCATTGTTATATATTCAATATTGCTAGTAAACTACAAACAAAACCCACTTATACAATTATACCCAAAAAAACAAAAACAAAACAATTTCATATGATTTCATGTGGTTAGGTATTGGGGCCAAACCAATTCGGGAGCATAGAGAGGAGAGCATGTTGTCCCTTCAGTCTATATTGGGGTTAAGTGTCTGGCTTTAGGGCAACAGCCAAATATTTCCTGGGGCAGAAATTGGACCTCCTGCCCTCTGGTCACAAATCACTCATAACCATTCATCCCATTTGTACATGGCATTTATCTGTGAATTTAGTTTTTTGTTTTTTGTATTATGACAATGCATTGTGGTTCTATGTTACACAAAGATCAAGACTGTGTGATGTGCTAAACAAAAGCAGTTCATTTCTGCTGTCAAGGGTTCTTCTTCCTCCAGGAGGAGAGTAAAGTTTTTACCTGTCCGATCTCAGCTTTAGGCATTTCTGTGATCTATATGAAAGTTTTCAGTTACAAAACTCCGCCTGGCCAAGGGAAAAAAAAGGCAGGCGTAGGTTTAAACTGGTCTGTTTTACTGCAAAGTAGACTACTACTTGAGATTTGTTGTCTTTTTTGAGTGTTTGCACAAAATTAGTTGAAATAGTTGCAACCATATACAATTTACAAAAATCTTAATTAAATTATGTAAACAATAAAATGTATAAAAAATAACTAAATAGTTTTGATAAATTTATTTTAAAAAAAATTAAAAATAAATACAAATTTTGGAAATTATAATATACGAAAAGAAAATTCTATCCAAAAAGGGCCATGTCTGACCCCTACTGGTGAGCTGTTTGATGGTGCAATATATCTTTTTCATAAACCGCTATGTCCACATAGCGGAAACAATGCGCATCAGTGAGCATTACAGTAGCTGTGTCACTGTCACTGTTTTGCATAGATAGGTGTCACCTAAACCAACTAAACCCGCTAGGCTAGTTGTAGCAGCACGGGAACGGGGAGCCTGATGTCTATCAACCAAAAAGTGGCTTTCGGTTGGACAGCGCACCCTAGCGGTTGCTATCTAGTTGTAGCTACTTAAGGTCTTAAATCTTATCTCCACACCGTTACCTAAATTTACTGTATGTTGGCAATAAGAACTATGACAGTTATGTAATTTTGCGCTACATGTGGCTAGGCTAAATTGAGAGCTTCAGTGGAAGTTATTTAATCACAAACATGAAATGAGATAAATATATGATTATTTTAGGCTAATTGATCCCAGCCATTATAAACCAATGCCTCATTAATCTTGAATTTGGCAGATTGTGGTCTTGAAAAACCAGTGAGTCAGTTGTGGTAATGCTGTCTCACATCGTTGAGTAAACAAGTTGAGCGGAGTTAGGTTTGCGAGTTGCTCAGTGCTCATTGGCTACAGTGCAGTGTGGGATTGTGACATTTACCCTATTCCCACAACAGCCTTTGTCATCCTCACTCCTTGACTTTACCAATACCTCACCGTACTTAGAGCAGAATTCTGGGTGTGAGAAAGACACCACACCCTTGGTTGTCTCATTTAAGACATCCCTACTCATTCATATTTCCGTTTCTCACAGTGTATAGAAGGTTGTGAAGAATATCTCTTCCTTTAATTTAATAACAATTTAGCCAAATGAAAGGCATTGTTGTTGCTTACATTTAATGTAACCCACACTTGTTCTTCGTACACAGCTCAATCTATCCTGCATATAGCTTCCATGACACACACACGTATTTCCTGGCATCGCATCCTACCGCTCCTCATTTACGGGAAAGCTTTTGCTATCCTGCTTTTTTTTTGTTGATGTCAATGATAAGACAAACCATACATGAACCTTTTTTTGTTTGTTTTCAATTTTCAGAGGAAACCCATCCCCTCTATCATTTTCAGTTCACTTTTTTTGGCTTGGAGCCTCCATTTGCATTTTCCTGTCAATCTGTCAACAGCGCATCCAACGTACGGCACAGTTTTGTTTGCCCATTGGTTCACTTGTATAGAGCGCTGTGACCGAAGGAATGCAACCACTGGAGTTGTTGTCTCAAGAAGTGAGCTGGGGATTAGAAGAATGGGTCAGTAATACTCGTGTAAATACTCCATGCCTTCCTCCTGAACCCTGCAGTGCCGAAGGGGCTGTTCCTTGCTCAATGAGTAAAGCTTGTCGACTGCGTCTCTCATAATGCCGCAGGAAAAGGAGATGAGAACGAGGATAGAAGTTGGGGGAGGACAGAAGCGCTCAAAGAGACGAGTTTTTTTCCAGCGAAAGGTGGCAAGATACGACTTGTCCATGGAACATCTGCAGGCCCGTCCCACGCCTCGTGAGATGGAGCTGAGACTTGTTTGTGTCAACGAGCCTGTCGAGACTCGTCTGACATTGCCACGTAAAGCCCTAAAACCTAGAGCAAGCAGAGGAAGAAGAAAGGAAAGGAGGGAGAGGTTAATTTACCCAAAAAAATCTGGGGTTGAAAAGATTTTTATGATAGGGAAATGATTTCTAAGAAAGGCATATCTAGAAAAGCCCACTTCTCTGACAGGTTCTGTTTGGAGATCCGTTGTTCTTGTTGTTTTGTGTCTTTGAACAATGAAAGATTACCTGTGCTTTTAAAGACCATGCAAGAGGTAGAGCTGGACTGAGTCAAAGAGAAGATCAGTCTGTCAGCACCAGTATAGCCGCCACGTCTGCTTTAGCTCACTTGCACGATCATAATCTGCATCTTCTCATGCAGTTGAGATGCCATAGTGCTACCTGAAAAGGTCCAGCATCTACTTATTAGACGTGACCTTAAATCCCACCTTTTGTGCAACACCTTCAGAGTGTAATTGAACGAGAACAGAAATGCAAACACCTTCATTTTCAGCGAAAGAAGAAATAAAGGTAGCTGTAAGGAAAGAATTTGGCAGCACTCAGGGCGACCATTGAGCAAAACGAGGGGAAATCCAGCATAATTACACCAAAGCTTGTCACACGTTTTCTGGGAAAGATCACATTTCCAAAGCATATAATTTAATCACAGGGCATTAACTAGTGCCAGGAAGCATGGGGGCATTTGTTTACATCACTAGAGAAAGTATGAATCTGATGAGGGTTGGTTACATGATGATCTTCCTCCAAATGCACTACAAACATGGCAAGTTATTGATGTCTGAAAACCAGTTGCATTTAAACCTTGATATGTATGTTTTGTTTCATTGTTTTGTGCATATTTTTCACTTTGGAATCAAATTAAGTATATATGCATGAATACCATGCAAAGTTTTCAGGCATGATGAGCAACATCACAGCTGTTGATTCGCTATTCAAAACCGTAGCTGCATGCATTTTGCTCAAACTAAGTTGTGCAAACATGCACTAGAGCAAACATTTGTTGCCCTGTTTTCCAGTGCAATGCATGAGTTATTAGCTGGAAGAACTATTATTCTAGCAAAAAATGTTTAGCACAGATAATGAGCAATGCCCTGTGAAACTTGCTTTTGAACGGCATTGCATTTTCCTATTGATAATTATATTTTTGCACCCTATGCTCAAAAGTTTTATTTCAAATGTTTGGAAAGCAAAACTCTGTACATGGGTATTTTTATCATTGCGCCAAAGAGGGGAAAAACACATTTTATTTATTTCCCAATGAAACAGGTTTTGGGCAAGACAACAGGCGTGACAGTACATGTCAGGTATGAGGTGGGACAAGACCAGAGGCGCCAGAGCATTGGGCCAACCCGCCCTGCCATGCTGAGACACGAATACAGCCTTAGCCTGCAGCCCTGCTCTGTTCAAACACACTCAAACTACAGCTGCAAACTTGTCACAACATGTACAACACTGTATGTGTGTGCATTTGTTGTTGGTGTGACTGCGGTTTTACTGTGTGCACATCTCTGTGTGTGTAGAAATCTCTTGAAGAAACCAGTTTACACTGCCGTTCAAAAGATTTTTTTATGCTCATCAAGGCTGCATTATCTGTTTTTTTTAATAATGTTGCAAAATATTGCAATTTTAAATCATTGTTTTCAGTTTTAATATACTTTATGATATTTATTCCTGTGATACAAAGCTGAATTTTTATCAGCCATTACTCTTCAGTGTCACATGGTCCTCCATCATTCTAATATGCTGATTTGTTATCAATGTTGGAAACAGTTGTGCTGCTTAATATAAATATGAATTTATAATTAATACTTTATTCAGCAAGGATGTGATCAATTTAAAAAAGGTGATAGTAAATACTTTTGTTTAGTTAAAAAATGTTTCTATTTTGAATAAATGCTATTCAAAGAATCCTGAAAAAGTATTACACATTCCAAAAAAAGATACAAAGAAAATAAGCAGCACAACTGTTTCTGCACATACTAAAAAAACGTTGACATTTAGTCTAGAACTACAGTAACATCATGTTCACACAGCGCACACGCCTCTGCACTTACTCCCGATTTCTCTCAACATGACGAGAGCTGTCAGTCAAGACATAAGAAAAACAAAGTAACTGGCGTTACTTATTTGAAAAAGTAACTCTGATATTTCCTTCTAAATTGAAAAGTAATGCGTTACTTTACTAGTTACTTGAAAAAAAGTAATCTGATTACATAACTCGCGTTACTTGTGATGCATTACACCCAACACTGCTATTAACTATTTGATTGATGTTGACAGAACTAAGTTGAAGTACTAAAATCACAAACTAAAACTGAAAGTAACTAGAAAAGTAGCTAAATAGAAAAATAAAATGTCATGTTTTTTTGTTTTTTTTTGCATATAAGAAAATTAATCCTGAAACTTGTGATTATTGTAAGGTTATTCGATGACTGAATAAAAAACTTATTTGACAAGAAAAATAGAATGTCAAAACTAGACTGTCACACTCTCAAATCCCCATTTTCTGTTTAAACAGTTACTCTAAACCGTGTGTGTGTGTGTGTGTGTGTGTGTGTGTAATTCACATTTTAGCCCATGACTGGAACATAATTACACGTTAACACCACTGTGCCCCTCCCTGTAAAAAAGCCAATGCCTCCAATTCATCAGATCACTTTGTGGCCCCACCCTTGATGTATGTATGTGTGTGTTTTGTGTGTGTGTTTTTCCCTGTCAGAAGCGGCTTATTTGGCCCCAAGCAAACACAGCAGCCTCCACACATATTTGCATTCTCAAAATTTGTTGCTTTAGGGCTAGAATTGGTACATCAACTGCTTTGTTTATGTGGTAAGGTTTGTAGGTTGGAGTTTACGATGTTACAAAATATGAAAGAACGGTGTTTGTTGTCAGTATGTCAAGCTTCTGTCATTTATATCTGTCTCTGGCTTTTTTGCCGGGCCTCTGTGTGACTGACCCTTTGGCATTCATGTCTACAACTCTCTCTTTGGTCCTACAGATCTTTCCTCTCCCCTTCTCTCTCTCACTCACCTCATTTAACTGAATGACAGGAGCGTACAGCGGCATATCAGGTTGGGAGCAGAGGGGCAATTACAGTTATTTATCTTTCTTTTTTTACAGAACACCTTTCAAAAAAGCGTTCAGTTCACGCACAAAACGCCTTCATCATCCACCGGTGAAAGCACCCTGGCGCTAAATTAGTCACAGCTAAAATGGGTCAAGTCAGTTCTGACAGTGCAGGTGATGAGTGTAGATGCTTCATGCTGTTGATATTCTGATGAAGACATCATCAGCAACTGATATGACAGGACAGGGGCCAAAAATATGGACTATTCAAATCTATTTTCAGTGCAGCTGACATAAAATGTGTACCAAAAAAGGCTTAAATTTGTTCACATTAGTAAATGCATAAGTCATAAACTAACAATGAGTTTTTGTACTGTATTAATTAATAATGATATGTGTATAGCAATTTATTAACTTGTTAATTTGTTATTTTTTTATATAATATTTTAATGTGAATTAAATGTTAATATTTAACATGTAAAAATTTATTCTTATATGCAGAAATTAACATTATGCTAGATTGTTAAGCTTTGGTAAAGATGTTTTTTTTTTTTTTCAATTTGTTATACCAGTCACTTCAGGAAATGGCCTGCGTGTTTGTGTGTGTGTGTGTGTGTTTGTGTTCTTGTCAAGATTGTGTAATACTCTGAAAGCTCTCAAGCAGGTGTTGGGATGAGCTCAGCTCATTGGAACACTTCATATCAAAAGTTAATAAAGATGGAATTTAATGTGGCATTGTTCTTCAAAACAGCCCCTGGCAACATTCACAGCCCTTTCTTTCTTTCTTTCTTTCTTTCTACTTCTGCACCTTTTCAAATGAACTTGACAAAGATTTCTTCACAGTTATTTTCCATGTACTTGATATGCTGCTTTCAGCGCAAGAATTAATTTAAAGAAAAGTATGGTCTGTGCTATTTTTCTTGAAAAAGAAGTGATGTGCAACCAGCCATTATCTACAATACAAAATGTGTGGCATACCATTAGTTTTTGCAACTTTGGTGGCTGAGTGATGATTTGCAGTTGTCACAATGTTGGCGGTCACGCTTTGTGGTACTGTTTAATCATGTAGATCTTTCTTTTTCACCTATTGTGTATGGTTAGACAGTATCTTAAACACCTGACGATGCTGTAAGTATGAGTAACACCTGAGTGTTAGCCTGTGGTGATGAGGATGATTCAAGCACACAGTGTGATGCAATTGTGACTTTTGTGGTCAGTGACACCCTGAACATCAAGCTATCATCAGTGATAAAGAGGATGTTGGGAAATGCAATTGAGATTACCTCATACAATTTGTATTTAATAATTATATGTACAGGTACATTTTCATTTTCATGTTACACATTGAGAAACTATAAACCCCATTCCTGAAACTCCAGCAGAGCAAACTTCTGTTAAAAAATTAATAAATAAATAAAATGTAAATTGTTGATTTGAACATGTCAATTTATGTTGGAATGGTATTATAAATGATTTAGACCATTGGTTCTTAAAAAGGGGGCCGAGCCCACTAGGGGACCTCAGCAAACTTCCAAGGGGCATCAAGCTGGCTTAAAATGTTTTAAAACGAGACAGAAAGAAACAAAACAAAAATGATATATTTATTAATTACATTTACCCCAAACTCCAGAACTGGACTTCTGACTTCTGACGTGGACTGTGACGTTACAGTCGGGATCACTAATAGTTACGCCCCCAACATTTGCATATACCCGCCCATGTTCTATGCCAGCCGCCAGCCGAACCTGCACAGCCGAATCATCAGAAGTTCTGCAGGTATTGTGAAGAAACAAGGGAGGATAATAGCGAAAATGGCAGATCATGCAAATAAATGTTATGTTCCAGGCTGTGCAGGGGATGTGATGTGCAGGGATGGGTTGGTGTCTGTATTCAGAAAGGCACGGAAAACAAATAACACGTTCTAATAAAATAACAGGAGCCACTAAAGGGACATGGTTAGCTGCTTGCTAGCGGTAGCCTGTTACATTTCAGTACATAAGATTTCACTTACCACATAAACAGAGTAAGGAGAAGTGACTGAGGATGATGGCGAATGATTTACAGATCCTGAGCACCACTGACAAGCATCTGATCTTGTAAAATGTGTGTTAAGTACTGCCGCTGTAGTTTACACAGAGCACATGCGATCGCAAATCTCGAAAGTGAAAGTAAAAAGCGATCGTGCATTCGAATATATTAATAGCGGCTCCCTGATGCCCGCATTTTATATACAGTATAATTACCCAATGATATAACTGCGAGAGAGAGTATTGGAATATACATTTTCCCTGTGTTTCCTTCATGCTGTGTGAGCTACTGAAATGAGCCAAACTGTGAAAAAGCCAATCAGAGCAGAGCTCAACTTTGAGCCGCACTTTGAAACAGCCAATCAGAGCAGAGCTCAACATTATTATTCATGACCCTTCCAAATAAGGTAAAAACAGGCCATTTAATTCTAGGTACAAATCCTAGGGTTGTAAATGGACATGTAAAAGCAGAGCTCAACTTTGAGCCGCACTTTGAAACAGCCAATCAGAGCAGAGCTCAACATTATTATTCATGACCCTTCCAAATAAGGTAAAAACAGGCCATTTAATTCTAGGGACAAATCCTAGGGTTTGTAGTAATGGACATGTAAAACCGTTTCTGGAGATTTTTTTGCCCTTACCTAAGCCAGATAGATACCTTCTATGTAGATATCAGAGAACAATTAAAAATATTGTATCAATGCATTCTGTGGCACCTTTAATTCATTTTTATTTTAGTATTTTTTAGTACTGGTGGGTCAAAAAATTTTAAAGGTTTAGAACCACTGATTTAGATTCAAATAGACATTTATTTTACTCGTTTTATGACATGAATGAGGCCTATTAAAGGCATTCAAGGGCAAGTCTAAGCTTCTCATTGCTCAACACTAGAAATATCATCACATCAGTGCAATAATTTTAACAGCAGATTTCTGTGTCAAAATGGTCCTGACGTCTTCATAGATTAATCATTCTTCAGGTGATTTGGAAAGCACATTTCAGTGTCCTTAATCACAGGTATATCTTAACCTGTGACAGCTGTAGGGCAGATCCAGAAGTCCTGTCGCCTAAAGCCAGCTGCTCTTCCCTTTAAAGACTGTTATATGGTACTTTTTCCACTAAAGGGTTGCCAAACTGCAGCTGTTTTATCTCTACATTGCCTGTGTTTGTGAGAAAGGCTTCTTTTCTTTTAGATAAAGAAGTGATCTTTGATGGGTGTTTGGTAGTTTAAAGCAACTACTATTACATTTGATTTTTTTTAAATAACTTAGAAAAAAGTAACTTTTTAAACATTTAAAACAAAAGCGCTCAAAGCAAAAACACTTTAGTACTACAGATTCAAATGAGCTTATATTGTTAAAATAGGAGTGCAGTTTTATTATAGATGTATAAAATAAATTTCAGTTGTTTTATGGCAGTTACTAACCAAACTCTTCTCTCTTTTCTTTAGTACTCCACAGAACTGAAGAAGCTGTACTGTCAGATTGCCAAAACATGTCCCATTCAAATCAAGGTCCTTACCAACCCACCCCAGGGTGCAGTCATACGGGCCATGCCTGTCTATAAGAAAGCTGAGCATGTTACCGAGGTGGTCAAACGATGCCCGAACCATGAACTGAGCAGAGAGTTCAATGACGGTATATTGCTTCTCTAAACGTGTTGTCTAGAAAAGCGATTAAACATGTTTTTAATATTAAGCTTTGTGATATAATTGACGGACTTTTGTGTTTAATAGGCCAAATAGCCCCACCCAGTCACCTGATTAGGGTTGAGGGAAACAGTCATGCTCAGTACATGGAGGATTCCATTACTGGGCGTCAGAGTGTGCTGGTGCCTTACGAGCCCCCTCAGGTGAACACACTCACACACACATTTCAGAGAAACCTGGCTGTCCGTACATACAGTGGGTACGGAAAGTATTCAGACCCCCTTAAATTTTTCACTCTTTGTTATATTGCAGCCATTTGCTAAAATCATTTTAAGGGGGTCTGAATACTTTCCGTACCCACTGTACACTGCAGTGCTCACCTGAAATCATTCCCAACAGATGTTAATTTAACATAACCGCTCTAGAGAAATGAACAACGGTGAGTAGTGTATGACACAATTGTTCCCTATTAACAGGTGGGCACAGAGTTCACAACCATCCTGTACAATTTCATGTGTAACTCCAGCTGTGTTGGCGGAATGAACAGACGTCCTATCCTCATAATCGTCACTTTGGAAAGCAGAGAGTAAGACCTTTTTAAACACTGGATTGTATTCCCCTCGAGGAAATATAGAAATATGCATTAATTGCTTGATGGTTTCTTCAGTGGTCAGGTTTTGGGTCGAAGGTGTTTTGAGGCTCGTATCTGTGCATGCCCTGGACGTGACCGCAAAGCTGACGAGGACAGCATCCGTAAACAGCACGTCAGCGATGGCACAAAGAGCAGTGAGGGTACGAAACGCCGTAAGTAGTGCTGGGGGCTGGTGACTGGGCTTCATCTAACTAACACAAACATTTGCATCGCATGTTTCTTATTCCTAGATAGTTCTTACCTCCATACATACTGCATGCCCTTTTGTACAAACACACACTGCAACTTTTCCACCTGTTCTGTGCTTTAGCTCTACGTTTTGTGCTTAAGATCTTGTATTACGGCTGTTTCACTTCCTCTATCTCTGTCTTCCACAGCTTTCCGTCAGGCCTCTCACCTCTCTCAGCTAAACTCCATCAAGAAGCGAAGATCCACCGATGAGGAAGTGTTTTGTCTGCCTGTGAGTATCTCAAATGTGTTTTTCCAATGTAAATATTCACGAGGGGAATGTTGTTGGGTTTTTTATTTATTTTTTTAAATCCACTTTTAAAGATCAATCTGCATTGTCTTCCATTCTGTTGCTCATTATTTAACTAATTTTACACACATTCTTTGTGAACGGTCCCTTACTTGATAAGGAAGTGTTGGTAAACATTTTATGAAACCTGTTTATATTATGCATATTCATACTATATAATCCATTACAAAGCAGGTTAAATATAATTATAATAATTGGTTATTCATAACTGTTATTCATAATAAAAGTATAATTCATAATTTTTTACATCAATGCATTGGGTGTACTCACAATAAATTATCAATAAAATATTTTACAGCATTTATTAATCTAGGTTAATGTTAATTTTTACATGCATGCTTTTATATATACTATTTTACATATTTCAAATTGTACATGAACAGTAGTGTATTACAAATTAACATTAACTTAGATGAATGAATGATGAACACCTTACAACACATTTAGAATACTTTTACATTTAAATTTATATGTAGGCTTTGCAGAAAGCGTCGCACAACTATTTGACACTGAAAAGATAATCTCTCATTCTTACAGTAGATATTCAAAGTGAAGAATTGAGCATAATTCAGGAGTCTGTCATCCAGGCTTACCCCTTCTCTCTCTTTCTCTGTGCTTCAGATTAAAGGCCGTGAAATCTATGAGATTTTGGTGAAAATCAAAGAGTCTTTGGAACTTATGCAGTTCCTCCCTCAGCAGACTATTGAGTCATACAGACAGCAGCAGCAGAACCTACTGCAGAAACAGTGAGTACCTTACACATGCAGGAAGATTCCCCAGTAAAAATGGGGTGATACCACCACATTTGAAAATTAAAAAATGTTTTCATAATCTCTTCGTTTTTATAATGTGACTAGCCACAGTCAAACTATAGGCACATACTACACTGTGTTAGCAAGGTCCACCCACAGATTGATATTTGTGTGTCAGTTTTTTAATAACTTGATCAACTTTATTGCTTGGTTTTAACACTTATGGATTTGAATGTGATTGCTCATTGACTGACTGTGAACTGACTTTGTCATTTAAGTATTTGGTTTGTTTGTTCAGCAATTAATTTCCGCCCCATCTGAGAGTTTCTATAGTGCAAACACTGGAACTTAACGTGGCAGTTTAATTCTCTCACACTGATGGTATAATCTTGGCTACTGCATGAAAGTATGAGGTTGGATTGCATCTTGCATGAGATTTGTGTTGTGCATCATTGATGTTGTTAGCCCTTAAGCAAACCCTGCTGTTATGATCGATATAAATTCACACAGTATTAATAACTTTTAAATTCTGCTTGGCTTCTCATTAAGGGTGTACCTTGCTGAGATGGTGCTCTGATTTATTCAGCCCCCCCATTTTATGACATTCGAATTACCTCAGAACTGAATCTGAGTCAAACAAGTTTAAACTCTGCCTACAAATTATTATTGGTCTTCATGGTAAATGCAAATTTAGTCTGTACTCAGCCATTAGCATTGTTTTCTCAGAAATACATTCTGTATCTGCTGTAATAGTGCTCAACAGAGGGGGAGGGAGAGACCTGTAAATTGTGCTTTAAATGAGCCGTGTCGCCCTTACACTGGGATTTGGATGTCAATGCTTTTCTTCCTGTAAATTTCCTTAAGACAGCTTAAAGCATCCACACCCAACTGAGCTGTTCAGTCATGACGTCAGTTTGTAGGTCAACTGGATTCACCATGGATTCCCTAGGGAAGTTCTAATAGCCTGTTTTCCATTATTGAGTAAATTAAAGAGTTCGGTTACGTAATCACACATATATTTTGGCAATTGTAGTCATTATGTTAGCAATTGTTGTAGAACAGAATGTGAAAATGGTTTAATAATGTTAACCACAGACCACACTATACGTTTAAATCACTATTCTAAAACCACATAGATGTTCCCAAGGGAACCCATGGCTCAAAAATGCTTATTCTCTACTGGGTTTTAGGACTATAAGCTGCTAAAACAGCTCAAAGTGCTCTGTTTAGTGTGTAGAAAGGCTGTTGATTTTAAGGTTCATTTGATCTTCTCAAGCTTTGGTCTGAGCTAAATGACTAGGTAGCCATTTTTAAAACTGTCCCATTGTAGGACAAAGACGTAACACACGCTGTGAAATTTGCATCTTTTGACTCTCCTAAACTATCATTTGAGTATAGCATGTTAATGCAGTATATATTAAAGGTAGCCTCATGCTTGTTCTGATTTTTGGTTAACATTTCCAAGCAGCAAATGTTGTTTGATCCTTATCAGCATTGTCTGCATGCTGTTACTTCTCTCTTTCATTCATAAACCTGTTTTTCTAACTATACTTTTTTTCTTCCTTTTCAATAAAGCTCCTTCTGCCTTAGATTCAGTGGGTTGGGTGTTTTACTTTGTTGATTTTCCTTTTCATACTTTCTCACTCTTTCTACAGTTCAAACACTGAAATTATTCCTTCCTTAGTTGCAAGGTACTGCCACCTTGTGGAGAGATTGCACATTGCTAAAATATGAAAAAAAAAATCATGCATCCTGTTTTGTTACTGTATCTGATGTTTCATCATTGTTTGAGACTTTCAATAGCTGACATCATTTTTTTTTCATCGCATTTAAATCACATAATGTAAATTTATTCAAATGAATGATGCTTGAAGAATTTGTATGTGCATAATTTTACAACATACCACATTTCTTTTAGGCAAATACTCTGTACAATTCAAGTTTGATTTACTCATCATCAGCTGCTTATCATTGGGGTCTCTCTCTTTCTATTATTTAATGATACAGTCTAATATCTTTAAATATTGTCACGTTCCGTTCTTCCTGACATTTTGCTATTCCTCCACTTTTTCTTTCCTTCTTCTCTCTTGCCTGCATTTTCCCGTCTTTCTATTTCTCACTGTCTATCTTTGGCTCTTTCCTACAGCCTGTTAAGGGCCCGTTTGCGCTCTGAGCTTCTGGACCCAATAGGTGAGCAGAAGAGGCGCTTCAGTGCTTCCTGAAAGTAGGAATCACATTCCTCCTCCCTCAGAGCATCCCTCGCTCATCTCTCTCCATCTCTTCTTCATCTCATCCTCTACCCCTCAAAGGGGCTCCCTGTGCTTCTCCAAACCGTCACCTGTGGTAACTCCTAGACTTTTTCTATGCCACAAATAAGTTGAACACAGGATTTTGTTTCTACCACCTAAACACCTCGTTTTAAATATGTGAGCTCTCAAGTGAAGTCATTTTAGATATTTTTGGAAAGTTCATTGCATGATTTTGTCCCTCCAAAGTGTATTATCTAGACTATGGCGCTCATTTATCAATTGAAATAATCCATTTGTGTGTTAAATTTGCTTACCTTACAGTCAGATTTAGTTGCATTAGTATTATTGTTCAATCATCTGAAGTGTCAAAAGTTTCTTAAAACATTTCATTGTCCATACTTTTATTAATGTTTCTTAAAGGGCCCTTGTGACTGAGGCAGCTTGTTTCCTCAGCATTTATTGTGTTTGTTGGACTGATCTGCTGGTATTGCACAGAAACCCATTGCACATAAACAGTATAGCAACTTCTCAGCTGACCACCTTATTTCTCTCTTTCTCTCTTCTTTCCATCTGTTTTTCTTCTTTCTATCTATCTAAACAATCCTGGATGTCGAAACTGACCAGGAACCAAGCACACATCTTTTTTTTTTTATGGGACTCATAGTTTTTTCTGTAAGATCTTGATGATGGTTCATCTTAAATAGCTTTTTGTTTTTGCCTCTGTCTTCATTTTATTATTGGAGCTGGACTCGAGTTGTCTATAAATATGGGGGGGATAGACTTTATCGATGACTGAATTTTGATAATGCTGGTCATGTTTTATAAAGTGCACTGCTGGGCAGTAATTTGTGTGTTTTGTCTTGATTATTTGTTCATTTTCTTAAATATGTATTTTCTGCTGTGTACATGGCAGTTAAGAGAAAAGGAAATGAATGCTATAGTGTTGACAGATTCTTTTGTTGTTTCATATGAAATGAATGGTTGTTGTATTCTCAATGGCTCTTGCACTTTTGTCAGTTACTACTATTCAATAAATGACTTCTCTGCTTTTGTGTTCCTATCCCTGCTCTTCCTCTTTATTCTCTTTTCTTCTCCTTTATTTCTCGACTGTTCTTTTTACTTGAATTGTCAGGGGCTTTTAGTCAGGGCATTTAAAACTATCAATAATATCAACAAAGAAAGTAACATTCAGAATCATTTAAAGGGCAATTCTTACTCATGTCATTCCAAACCTGTATTATTATTATTTTTTCCTATATGGAACATAAAATATATTTTGAAGAATATAGGTAACCAAACCATTTTGATTAAAAAAATGAAACTATAAATGTTTGTAACATAATTAAATTATGGTGTTTTCTTTGTATGTGTGAACTATCCTTTTAATATTATATTACACATGTAGTTCATTTAAAAATGTTCATTTTTATTTGTTATTTACACTTAAAGTACCACACATGTATATGGATTTAGTTTCCTCTCAATGTGACTTTTAACCCATATGCATGTTTATACCTCTTTGTTAAGAATTACAGAACTACACAGACATGTTCTGTGTTTCTCCACAGTTTAGGCCTTCCACAGTGTCCAAAACATTCATAGAAAGCATTTAATCATGACAAGGTTGCACATTTTCTGTAATGTCCATGTGTAAGCTTATGCAAGAGACTTGGCTTCAGTAATACAGAACCTGTATCATCTTCTCTCCCTCAGGAGCTCTCTGCCACCCCAGTCTGCCTTTGGTTCCAGCTCACCCACCCTCTGCAAGAACAAACTGCCATCAGTCAGTCAGCTCATGAACCCCCAACAACGCAACACACTCACCCCATCCAGCATGTCTGGAGGACTAACTGACAGTAAGGCCTCTATAAAATCATTAATCATTTAATTAATATACGTATATTCATAGTTTGTCTACAAATGTGGCAGTGTCGGTTAGGGCTAACAAAAGATCTTATATTCGAGTTAAAGTGATTTCGGATCTAAATTGTACAGGAAGAAAGTGAACCCTTTCTCCCTAGTGAAGAATACCCTGTCTGGGCTTGAGAAACACTCAGTTCTCAATGTCAATCTGACAGAGTTCCCTTTTAAAATTGAACTAAATCTTTGTGGGACAGTCTGCCTTCCCTTCGGCACACTTTGGCACTGTCAAAATGTACTTACACATGACAAATATGCATTCTCCTTTGGCCTGCTGTGTGAAACGTGCCTCAGGTTTCACATGTTCTGAGATTACCTAATCCATATTTAGTGCCCTCAGGTGTTTGTTATTTCAGTCAATTTCAGTCAAAGACTTGACAGTTTATGTAGTGTGTGTGTGTGTGTGTGTGTGTGCATGATATATATATATAGGCTATAATAAATGTGGGCAGGATGGGGACAGAAAATATTGCATGATTTTATATTATTGGTAACACATTACAATAGGGATAAACATTAGTTAATGCATTTGCTATCATGAATAAACAATGAATAATACATTTTTTCCATATCGGTCAGAAGTTTGGAATCGTGAACATTTTTTGTAAATGTTTTTGAAATTAGTTTGTTATGCTGACCAATCCAGCATTTATTTAATAAGAAAATAAAGTAATATTGTGAAATATTACAATATTTAAAAACAAAAACGGTTTTAACTGTAAAACATTTTTTCAGTATTCTTTGATAAATAGACAGTTCAGTTTTTAAAAATCGTACTCACCCCAAACGTTTGAATGATATTGCATAACGGTTTCCACAAAAATATTAAGCAGCAACTGTTTTCATCATTGATAGACATGTATCTTAAGCACCAAATCAACATATTAGAATGATTTCTGAAGAATAATGTAACCCTGAAAACTGGAGTAATGGCTGCTAAAAGTCAGCTTTGCTACCACATAAATAATTACATTTTATAATAATTATTATAACAGAAAGCAGCTTTTACTGTATTTTTTATTAAATAAATGCAGTATTGCTGAGCATTAGAGACATTAAAAATAAATAAATTAACAAACGCCCAAACTTTTGACCGGCAGTGTATTCTTCATTGTTTTTCTCATGCTTTTTTCATTATAGTTTGTACAAATTACTATGAACAAGTATTATGCTGTAAAAGTTTATATTTTATGATTAGTTCCTAATACCTAATGCATTAACTGATGTTAACACATTGAACCTTATTGTAAAGTGTTACCATTTTATTTCCCTTCTTTTGAGGTTTATTACAGTCTCAACCCTTTCCCCTCCCTTCAGTGACCCCTCCCATGATGTGCGGCCCTGTTCCCATGAACACGGACATGAGTGCCCTGAGCCCCACCAACCCCCTGCAGCCTCAATTACAAATGGTGCCCTCTCACTGCACACCTCCGCCACCCTACCCCATGGACAACAGCATTTCCAGGTACACAAATACACTTACAGTAAGTCTCTCTGAAATGGCTCACAGGTGAAAGTGTTATAGCATTACTGTAATCATGTTTTAAAACTTCTGAAATCTGTCAATTTCAGCTTCCTGTTGAGGCTGGGCTGCTCAGCCTGTTTGGATTATTTCACAGCCCAAGGACTGACCAATATTTACCAGATTGAGAACTACAATTTAGAGGTGAGGAATTTGCCTTTCTCCTTAATGTTTTTCATATCAGTTTTCATTTGAAAAAGAAAAAAACTATTTAGCAGGTGCATGTTAGAAGGTATAATTCATGCAAAAATTAGAATTAGCTGAAAATTTACTCACCCTCATGCCATCCAAGATGTATATGAGGTTTTTCTTCTTTATCGCAACTGATTTTGAGAAATTTAGCAACTTGCTCACCAAATGGATCCTCTGCAGTGAATGGGTGCCGTCAGAATGGGAGTTCAATACAGCTGATAAAAACATCACAATAGTCCACAACACTACTCAATTAACATCTTGTAATCTGAAAAGCTGCATGTTTGTAATAAATCCATCAAGACGTTTTAACTTTAAACCTCTATCCATATTATTGCAGTACATACAGAGAGAAAAAAAGAGAAATATGCAAAGATCATGCACTGTCTAAAACAGATGAATATGGTTCCAAACAAATATTTTGCTGTATTTTGAGAGGACAACAGGGGATAGATGTTTTCATTGGACTCATTTTGTTAAAGTTCAAACATCTTGATGGATTTTTTTTTTTTTTTTTTTACAAACAAGCAGCTTTTCACTTCACAAAACCTTATTTCGTCAGCGAGTTGTGTGGATAATTTTTGGCTTACTGTGATGTTTTGAATCAACATTTTTAACTCTCATTCTGACGGCACCCATTCACTGCAAGAGATCCATATCAAAATATGCGATCTAGTGTGTCTGGGTTGACGGAGAGATCAGAGCAGTGGCTACTGTATTCATGAGCTCTGTGGTATATCTATCCACAGGACTTGTCCAGGCTGAAGATTCCCACAGAATTCCAGCACATCATCTGGAAAGGAATCATGGAGTATCGACAGACCATGGAGTTTTCTCCACCTCCCCACATCTTGCGCACCTCTAGCGGGACATCCACCGTCAGCGTGGGCTCTACCGAAGCCAGAGGCGAACGTGTGATCGATGCAGTGCGTTTCACTCTTCGTCAGACCATTTCATTTCCTCCACGAGACGACTGGACCGATTTCTCTTTTGACCTGGCTCCAGATTCTCGCCGCAACAAGCAACAGCGTATCAAGGAGGAGGGAGAATGAATCACAGTGCATCACAGTTCACAATAATACACATACATACAATGTCAACAGTGCACATTTACTGCACACACACTAATGCGCTGTTTTATATTAACACACTTGGTGTTGGTCCAGATCGTTTCACAGTTTTCCTCTGCAAGTGATGATTAAAAAAAACTGTGAGCCTCATAGTCTAGTTCACTTAAACTTAAATGGGCAGATAAAATGCACTTAAAGTCCTTTATGGTTTCATTTTTCTTCTGGTGGATTTAGCTCTGGTTGTCATTTCAAGCCCCTTTATTGAACGCAAACAGCTGTAGCTGAGGGGAAATGGTGCTTTGCTAAATTGTCGTTCTTACTGTTTCTTGAGACAAAGCACTTAAGAAATGCTAACATATTGTTACTACTTGCAAAATACACACTGAACTTTTGGGGTTTCTTTTTTGTTACATGGCCAAAGGTATATTTCTGTTTTTTTGTTTGTTTTCCTTTTCCTCCCAGCAGGAGCTTTAGTGTTAATTGTATTCTTTGTGACGGTCATTCCTTACGGTTGAACAATGTCTTTTTTTTTTTTAATGTTGACGTATGTCAGCTTTGATTGTATGTATTTCAAATCGCACATGGTTCGTTTCTTTATTCTCACAGAAAGTGTTATTCATCCATGGTGTAAGACTGATGTTGTCATGTAGCCTTTATGTAATACTGTAAACCCTTCTTTGTATCTTTTATTTGTTGCAAACACTCTTGATACTAATGCATTGCAGTGTGTAAGTATTGAATGCTTCTGACAGTTGTGGTAATCCATAGACATGCGGTTTACTGGCCTCTAAAAGTATAAAAGTGACTTACATAGATACATTGGCCAATGTGTTTATACATTGGCAATGTAATGTGGCTTCAGTATTTTTTAAAACAAATTTCCACTTCACTTGATAGTTATTAGCCTGTTGTGGCAATATTGTACAGATTTTTTATTACGCTTTCATGTGACAACTGAGTAAACCATTCTTTATCAAACTATTAAGGAATTATTGTAAATATTTTGCAGTGTACTTTTGATATAAACAAAATAAAACAAATATTGACAAATACATTGATTGTATTGTTATACAAAAACAATCATTTTATTTTAACAATAGTCAGATATGGTGGACCGGACCTCATTTTGATTTATTTCAATAGGAGATATTATCAATAGCATTCTGTGGTTTAACAGACAATAAACAATGGTTAAAAAGTTGAGCATTGGGAACATGATCCTCTGAATATCCTTTCATGTCCGGGACGTAAGGAAATCTTATTCTCTTTTAAGACTTTAAAATTTAATTTTTAGAACTTGCATAGTGTGACAAACTGACAGGACTAGTTTAAAAAATGTTATGTATCACCCTCCCTTAATCTTAACGTTACCTTTAGTTTTCCTTACATTCACTTGACTTGTGTATACATATAGTTTTGATGGCTACTGGATTTCACAAGCCATTTTTTCTTTAGTGCTTCAACCTTAATACTTGTATTACTCAATAGCTATTTCCAATAGAAGCTGGTAGGCATCCTAAACTTCAGGTTCTCAATACATTATCTGGTAAACTTGGCCATTGGCTTTGAGAAGACCCATTTAACTTTTAACTGTCTCACAAACAAGTTCCCTTTAATCTTGAAAGCTGCGATCACAAAACAATTTTATGGAACCAGAAACTGACAAAAGGTTCTAATCATTTCAGGGAGTTTTAGTCAATCAGCACAGAGGTGTATGGAAGCAGAGTTGTATGGAAGTATTCATGTGTCACACTGGTGTAACCACTTGTACAAGCAGCATCCTGTAGGGTAGCATACTTTCCAAATATGAAAATGAAGTATAGTTATTCACCTCAATGCCTGTGATGAGGTTCCTGGTGAATCTGTTTGCTGTAAAAACACTGCTCTGATAAATACATCAAACCCTTCTCAGTTACATAAGTATGCAGCAATATATGATGTTTACATCTTCAAATGGCTAAAAAATTAGTGACTTCAAACACTGAAGCAGATAAAGAGCAATGAAGTTCCTTGATTGAGGTTCCACAACTGTATTCTCATCCAGAGGAGCAGTTTGACTCATATAAAAAGCTATAGCTCATTAAGGCTCGAGACAGATAAAGGAGAGATAATAAATCGAACTTGCTTAATTAGGTCAGGTTCTCAAAACAGAAATCATAATCACGAAGCAAAATGAACAAAATAACCATTTCTCATATTGACATCTCCAAGCCCAAAGTTTTAGAACTCCTGTCAATCATGATGGCAATGTGCCCAAAGAGTCATGACAGAACTCCACGTCAGTGTTGCCCAGGGAGGAGGATGACGAAAAACAGTGTGGGAATGCTCTACTCCCTCCTTCCCCTTCAGGCGGTTTTGGTTGGAGCTGTGGTTGTCTCCTGGATGACCAGAGTGCAGCATC
Organism: Sinocyclocheilus anshuiensis; assembly: GCF_001515605.1. Lineage (NCBI taxonomy): Eukaryota > Metazoa > Chordata > Actinopteri > Cypriniformes > Cyprinidae > Sinocyclocheilus > Sinocyclocheilus anshuiensis. The sequence continues at coordinate 68,716 of NW_015549606.1, forward strand.
TCTGATGTCTCTGTCATTAAGAGCTCTCCATAGCATCCAAAACGTTCATGATTTGCTGTTTGATGACTTTAGTGGCGTCACCGGCATTTGGAATTAAATACCTTCAGAAAAGAAAACAAGAAATATCAGAATAAAGTTAATTAAAATAAGACTAAAATAAGTAAGTAAAATAAGTAAAAAGGAAGGAAGTGTAAAGCATTATAATTTTAAAACTGAAAAATCAATGAGTTTAATTTTGAGTTTTTAATCGAAAGTACAAATATCTGTATGTACTGTTAAGCTATTAGCGATTTAGAGTTAACAAACTATTAAATATATTTTTGTGCACTGAAAAAAACAAAAAATTACAAGCACATGATACAATTTGCCATAGAAATGTAACGCTTTACATTAGTGAAAGTTTTTTTTAAAGTGAAAGTGACGTGACATGTGGCCAAGTATGGTGACCCATACTAGGAATTAGTGCTCTGCATTTAACCCATCCAGAGTGCACACACACACCGTGAACACACACACACGGAGGTGATCTTCACCACAGAGTTTAGGGCCTGCCTGGATTGGATGTAAGCAAAACCTTTTCGGGCAGCGATCTCTCTCAAACAGTACATGTGTGTTGCAGTGATCAGCAAATGGCTGTGGAAGATAAAACAATAGAATTACCCACCACTATCCATCTTTTTCTTCCCGTAAAAATGGGCGCCGCCATCTGTAAATTCTATGGGTCTAGCTTCCAGCTATTTTTAGCTGTACAAACCACTTTGTTTTGCTGCTTGATATTGAAAATTGGTGTGTCTTACCATATTATTTTAATGTATTATCTTAATTACGCTAAAAGTGCAAACAGTTTTACCGTTTACTGCTCGTTGTTATTTCCCTATAGCGGCTAATGAACCGGAAGTCTTGCCCATAGGCTTACTTCCCGTGTTGAAGAAAAAGGTGGATACTCAACCCACCATCCACCAGCTGGGATGACCCAGTATCTGATGGGCGGAAGCATCATAACATAACAGTTTTTCACATGCAACAGTATTATTTTACTGACTACACTGGCTAACATAAAATATAACTTGTTAATTTTTTTTATTAATTTAAATTTTTTATTTTTTTTCAGTGGAATTCTTGGAGTGCTAATTCCATGTTGTATGTTCAGACAGGTAGCTTCACCTTGGGAACATGTGTCCAGTCTCCTTAACTTCATTGCATGGAATATGGTGCTTCGCATCTGGTTTGTTGATCCAAGTCTGAATATTGACAATCTCTTTCCTGTCATCATCTGATATTGATGAGCCGTCAATCTCATCTGAAAAGAGGGAAGGAAATAAGAAAAGCATTAAATAAAAACACAGAGAAACAGATGAGATGATGGAGTGTACCAATGCTGTATTTCTAAATATCTAGCTATATGAATCTAGTATATGGGATTCTTCTTTTTTTTTTAAGGTGAAAATGGTCACCTTTTTTCTTTTCATTTCTACTTTTGTTCCAAAAAAAGAAAAAAAGGCTTTTGAACAACAATTGTGACCAAAAGTTTACACCAAAACTTAACGACCACATTTTTTTTTTTTTATAAAAATTTTTTTAATAACAGTGTCGGAGACAGTCTAGAGGCAAAAAAGTTTTTGCAACTGGTCCCTGAACATTAAACAGCCCTCAAATTTTCTTTTTTAATTAATGGAAGACATATCTGGAAAGAAAAAATGTGAAAGAATGTCTGTCCTGTGCAAAGACAATTAAAGATGCTCACCTGTCCACCGGCGTGGAAGTGTTTTCAATGAAGCTGATCACCTTCTCTTTTACATTAACTGACTTTGACTTGAGTGCAAAGGTCATTTTGTTGACAAGCGATTTAACTCCTTTTCCATCTGTGCTGTCCTGTATCAATAAAAGAGATGGGCTGAATTAACTCTGGAATTTAATTAATCCAAAACTAAAGAGGTATTTGCTTATCTCAATGGAAGTTGAAGCATTTAATGGCTTGCTTTACTTACAATGTCCACAAGATGGCACTACACGCCACCCAGAAAATGTAAGAAATATGCTACATGTATCCACCTTATTTTTCAAATGCTGAAATTAGATATTTCCTATGAATGTGCCAGACTTCATTATCCACTATAGGTAAAGAACTAGAAGAATAAAGTACAACAATCCAATGAGCTTCAAACCAATGTGTTTAATATTAGTAATACTGGTAAGCAAACGACAAAGGACACCTTGCACGTTCAAGATAAAAATGGCACTGCTCTCACATTAAAAATAAGGTGGATAAAGCTTCAGAGAGGTACCAAAAATACATTTAAAACAGTGTTTTATGAAGGTAAATTTAAGACTTTCACAACTTTTTAAGACCTTTTTAGGTAAAGAAAATTTAAGGAATGAATTGAAGGGAACACAACACATCAATATGTTCTCTAAATGTAAATGTCTAGTGAGGACAGTGAGTTGAATTAGCAACACCCCAAAGTTTAAGAAAAATACAATTTCCAACCGATGTCCTTTACTTTTTAATTCATTTTACAGAAAAGTAAAGTTTTCATATACCCGATTGAAAGACGTTTGTTTTTGTGTTAAGCATAAACTGAAATAATTTCAGTTTTTTTATTTTACTTTTTTTCATTTTACATTTGCATCTCAAGTAAATGTATCTTGATTTTAGGATGTTTAGATATTTGCATTGGAAAGCAAAAATACTGAGAAAGATATTCCTTTTTTTGCAATGCATGCAAAATAACTTATGAATTTAAGACTTTCTGCTCCCGATTTAAAACCTTTATAGACCTTTAAATTGTGGAAGGACAAACTAAGGCTTTAAGACCCACAGAACCTCTGTTAAAAATGGATTGAGAAAATTGATGAGAACATGGGCCACAAAAGCATGGTTTGAAGGCTACATGCTGAGTAGTACTCTTTCAATGCATCATGTAAAGTGCATCACACACACATACACACACACACACACACACACACACACACACACACACCACACACTCTAAGGACTCACGTCAGCTGAGCTGAGGCTGCTGTGGGATCCTGAGGTGCTCACAATCCAGTGAACATAAACATTATCCGGCCCTTCAACATTAATATCTGCCAGGTGCTGCTGCAATGCTGAGCATTAAAGAAAAATAAATTAGTTTCAGTTTCATCAGCACAATTTAACTGCTGCTGTCACTGTGTAAACCTGTTGGTCACATTATTTTTGTATCCGAATACATTACATTTATTTCATTATTTATATTTAATTGCATTTTGTCTCAAATTTGGTCAGACAGTATAATGCATAGGTGATCAAGTGTTATTAATTTTGCAACTGAAAACAGAACTTACCCATAAATCCACCTTTTGCTATGCTCACAAACTCTTTATTTTTCTAGACCAAAAAAAATATATATATATATAGATTTACCACTTACATTCTTAATAGGGCTGGGTTTTGACAAATTTCACGATTCGATTCGATTCTCATTTACAAGCTTGCGATTAGATTAGATTACCAATTCGATTCGATTCGATTCAATATTGATTATTTTGGATATATATATCAGGTACAGTAGGCTACATGCCAAATTTTCTCAAGGAAAAAAAAAAATCTCTCAACTAATTCTGTAAAATATACATGAGAGTCAGTTAGTACTAGCTACATTACTATAATATTGAAGGTTAAAACTGATTTGTAGGCTACACAACTGCTAAAATTACACTTAAGTTTTTAAAATAATAAAGTTATTACATAATATTTCTACTTCAATTCGTTTTTTTTTTTTAAATAGGCTATAAACATTTAAATGATGGCTGTCATAAAATTTGATGGATTTATTCAAACAAATTAAACATTGAAGAACAGAAAAAAATATAATGATGTTATATGGTGCATATATTTAGCACCATGCCCCTCTCTACAGTTTATTTTTCTAGCTGACCAATGAGGTTATGGTCACCGAATATGTTTGTTTTTTTTGGGTAAATGTGACGTTACGTGACATTGTTTACAAGCTGTTATATTGACGTCTTTGCGCGGCTGAAACACTGATTGAGCGATTACATGAGACA
>NW_015549606.1:73335-80221 GCF_001515605.1 Sinocyclocheilus anshuiensis
AATTTTCTCAAGGAAAAAAAATCTCTCAACTAATGCTGTAAAATATACATGAGAGTCAGTTAGTACTAGCTCCATTACTATAATATTGAAGGTTAAAACTGATTTGTAGGCTACACAACTGCTAAAATTACACTTAAGTTTTTAAAATAATAAAGTTATTACATAATATTTCTACTTCAATTCGTTTTTTTTTTTTAAATAGGCTATAAACATTTAAATGATGGCTGTCATAAAATTTGATGGATTTATTCAAACAAATTAAACATTGAAGAACAGAAAAAAATATAATGATGTTATATGGTGCATATATTTAGCACCATGCCCCTCTCTACAGTTAGATGATCAGACGTCTGTGTAACTGAGGCGCTACAGCGATCTGTCACTTAACATTAAATAGCGCCAAAACGGCATTTATTGTTTGAATACTGCAATACAATGGACAGAATTTAAATCTTCATGTTTCCAAACGTTTCTGTTTTTCTGTGGAAAAAAAAGGTTTTCATACAGCGATAGCTGGACGCTTTTGTCCATTTCCTCGTACGACTTTCTGCGCGAGCGCGCCCTCCGGCTTCGAGTATGAATGAAACATACTCTGCACAGAGTGTTTAATGCTCCGCGATGTTCATCTCGCCTTATTCTGGGTCCGAATAAAACATCAGATCATGCACAGACTATCCTGTCTCTTTGAATTTAAATCTATACCATTTCCTCGTACGACTTTCTGCGCGAGCGCGCCCTCCGGCTTCGAGTATGAATGAAACATACACTGCACGGAGTGTTTAGCGCTCCGCGATGTTCATCTCGCCTTAATCTGGGTCCGAATAAAACATCAGATCATGCAGACTATACTGTTCTTGCTCTTGAAAACCTCTATGCGAACACACTTGCCCGAAAAAGTGCGGGGGACGAATTTACGTGATATTAAAAGTGGACACGTCCACCGCATAATCTACACCCCTGATGGGAGGTGCCCTTCAATGTTCCGTCCATTAACTGAACACAGGCTAGACTAATCGATTCTTGGGATTTAAGAATCGATATCCTTCTGTAAATATGAGAATCGATTAAAATCGAGATATTTTTTACCCAGCCCTAATTCTTAACAGTTGTGAAATGCTTTCAATAATAATCCGCACAATTCAATATGTAGCAGCAGATGCAGGTCTGACCTGTAGAAAGTGGGCAAGCACCATGTTCATGTACATGTCCTCTTCTTCACGTCCACTGCCCATGAAGCACAGATGCTCTCCGCTTGCCACAGAGCCTGATTCCAGAGACTGCTTCTGTGCCTCCAGAAGAGACTTCACTGACAGGGCAAACTCAGAGGGATTATGAAGCATCTGTGAATCAATACCATATCATTACAGTTTTACGGGTCAATGACACAGAGGTGCATAGAGCTGTGTACTCTATGAGGCAGCTACACATATTAAAAAAAATTATTTTTGAGGAAACAAAGTGGATCCAAAGGAAATCAATCTCTATTAGAACAATTATGAACAAATGCTTTCAAAAATTCTTACCAGGTCAGAGTCCAGGTGAAAGGCAGTGGAGAGGTGACCAGCATTGTACTGCTCAGCAGGACGGCAGTCGACTACAAAAAACCTCACGCCCTCCTAAACAGCATGCAAATCACAAAAACATACATCACTGGAAATAGGGCATCACATGGTGAAACTCTTCACCATGCGCTTCTTGTGCATGGGTGTCATAAAATAATATACTTAAAAGATTTGTTTTTCAAGGTCGGATACAGTGTAAATTGAAAGTTTTTATTTATTTTTTTATTTGCAATTTACATATATTGAGCACATAAAATATGGTGGCCAGAAGCTCAAAAGTGTGTGCTTGACTTAAAATATTGTAAATGTGCTAAAAAAAAATTAAAACAATTTAAAAAAAACAGTCTCCTTGTATTAATCCATTTGACTGGATTACTTTTACAATGTTTTTTGGCGAACAGCGAGATAACATTACAAATATCTCCACTTCTACTGAACATGAACAAAGTCTTATTGGTTTACAAAGATTATGAGGGCGAGTAAATGAAAAACAATTCTAGGTGAACTACCCCTTTAATTTTGAGCCCTGATCATCAACATTAATAAATATGAAAGATGATGTGGAGATGTCTTGGACCATTATCTTGGAGAGTGGGAACTCACGGGTTGTAGCTGGTTGGCTTGCAGGATCTCAGGGACTGATACAGGCAAACAGAGAGCCTGACTCAGGTCCATGTCTTCTTCCTTCAGAGCCACCAGACTGCTGCCAAACAGATTATGGTTCTCCTGCACACACAAACCAGATAAATGAGCATGTGATACCTGCTAAACTGTTATTGTGATGTGTATCATATTGAGAGGAAGTTGGTAATACGCAGCCCAAAGAGCACAGATATAATGCTTACCTTTCTAAGTGATAGAGGCGTCTTGCTGTTGTAATACTGTGCTAAAGAAAACAAGTCTTCAAGGTCCTCTACATCTAGGAATTCTGGTGAATGCTTCAGCTTACCTGGGAAAAAGGAAAAACATAATTACAGCTGTTCACTTTGGTCATACAGGACAATGCAACAGATTTTTGTAATGTATTTTTTTTTTTATAAATAACGCATGAAAGAATTTACTGATAATTTCCTCTTTGCTTTCTCCTTCATGGATAAAGATGCCATCTCTGGACATTAGAAAACAAAGAAAAACGTGTTTTTGCTTGATCTCTTAAACAGGAAAGTAAAACTGCCTTGGTGCAGTTCATTAATCAGTTAAGTTCACTGAACAGTCTGAACTGTCACATACTTGGCATTGACAAGGATGATGAGCATGAGGAAGAAGATGAGAAAAGGGTCAGTCTGTTGGAGATAAACATCCCATAAGGCCTGTGACACCTCAGGGAGACAGCTGCTAGAAAAGAGACTGCCCAGCTGCAGGAGACAATAACATTTTTTTTTTTTTTTTAAGATTCTTTAGCATACAGCTGCAAGTAATTTAGGCTACGTTTACACTAGTGCGTTTTCATTTTAAAACGCATAACTTTTGCTACGGTTACGCCTGTCGTTTACACTACTCCGGCGTTTTCAACCCTCGAAAACTGAGACTTTTGAAAACTCTGCAGACCCCGTTTCAGTTTGAAAACTCCGGGGTTGCTTTTCAGTGTAAACGGACCAAACGGAGACTTTTGAAAACGATGCCGTGGCTGCCCACATTCTCTCTGCATATCCTTGACAACCGTGTAAACGATAACATCATGCTCATTGTTGTACCCATAGATATGTATAGGTAGATTCCCCATTCTGAAACGCAGTAAAAATGCCAGTGCAGACGAGGATGGTTTTCATTTTAAAACGCTGTTTTAAAACGAAAACGCACTAGTGTAAACGGCCTTATTTGATTCATTTTAGGAAAATGACCATAACACTTTTTCAGAATTGATCCATAGTGTGTATAAGTTAAGTATAATTTATATACTAAGCCAGGGGTTTCCAATCCTGCTCCTGGATGGCCACTGTCCTGCAGAATAAAAGCTTCAACCCTCAATCAAACACACCTGAACCAGCTATTCAAGGTCTTAATAACTTGTACTAGAAAATTCTAGGAAGATGTGTTGTGGCAAGTTGGAGCAGGATTGGACACCCCTGTACTAAGCCAAATACTTTATAAAATATTCAAACAGGCCAGAGATCGACTGACCCAGTTGATGGCGTAGAAGTCAGGAGTGATCTTTTTTGTGTCCAGGAATGAGCATAATTCAGGCTCATGGTACTGCAGCAGGAGTCTGAAGAGGTGAAATGGTCTTCCCTTCGCAACACAGTCTCTGCAAAAGGTAAATAATATGACCCTATATCAAGAAAACTGATATATAAAGCCTGCATGTTCCCCCTCTGCCAACCTAACATTGTCTCAATTGACCTTTTTGGCCACAGAAAACTTCTGAAGAGGTGGCATTCAGCAGCATTTAACCACCTTTAACCAAACTGAAACTTTCTTTCAGTTTAAATCATTTCAAGGATTCATATTTGCTACATTATCTGCAACATTTCATTATAATTATTATAATTATTTATTAATTAATCTCTTTTTTTTTTTTTTTACTTTTGATCAAATGACCTCAAAACCAAGTTTGGAAAAAAAAACTAGTTTTTGTTTTTTTTTTCAAAATTGGCTTTGAGGTAATTTGGGGGTTTTATAATGTTTTTTTTTTTTTTTTAAGTAGAGAAAAACACACAGACGTATGAACACCCCTACCGTGGGATGTATTTATTCATGATGGCGTAGAAGCAGTTGTAGAGGTCTTTGCGGGACAGCTGTAAGCCCAGTTGTGGTTTGAGGATGTGTAGCCAACTAAGATCTGGAGTAAAGGTGACATTTCTGGACTTGCAGTAAAAGGTGATCACTGACTCCACATCTGATACCAGGTCCAGCCCTTCCTCCACTGGTAACCCTAGCTCATCTATATGCAAAAAAAAAAAAATCCCATTATTTCATATTTTTCCCTAGTATATTGTTTAAGATAATGGGTTTGCACACAGAACTTGCGTGGAATGTGTGGGACTTATCATGACTCGGGGAGCATCCTTCCAAGATAGTGCTGTTGGTTTATTAACTTGTAAGACATGACTGATCATCTAATAGAACCATTTTTTCTTAAATACTGGTATGAGGCTTAATTTCAGTGTACATCCATTTAAAAATTGTCAAAAGCATTATTTATTTCTTTAAGTGTAAATGAAAATGAAAGCTGGCAGTTTGCATTTGAGCTCTTTGAGTTTTTATAAAGCTGATGACACAACACTGTATGCTACGGCTTTTGTACAAGTAGCAGCATATTGCCTGATGCCCTGTTCTTGCCATGTCATCTATTTTTACAGAAAGGCCGAGGTGGAAAAACAAACTAATTAAATGACTAACTAAATAATTTATCCAGAAAATCTAAAATATAAGTAAGTCGCAATGAAACTTTAATAGCGGCAGATCTTTCATTCTGTATTGTGACATATATTTGAGTGTAACAGATCATAAAAAGCAGGGGGAAAAACTGATTGGATTTTGAGATGTGGGCATTGCACACAAAAATTAATGAGAGTTTGTAGTCGATTGTGAAGGGGTGGTCTACTGTAAGTAGATTACATGACTGGAGAAATCCAGCATGTCACCAGAGATCTGTATCTTTCCCTGGAAGACTGACTTATGATATTTTATGATACATTATGAGGCCAAAGAAATAAAGAAATATACATGAATGAATAATTCACAATAATATCTGTACCATGCCTTACATAACAGTTAAAATTTCATGCAGACTTTAAACACATTACTAAAATTCTCCAAAGAAGCTTCTTTATACAAAATGCCTAAATGCATTACATCAAAATAATATGTCTTAACAGATAAGGAAGGTACTCCTGATCCAAAAATAATTTGCAGAATAATTTGTTTAGTTTCAAGACATGCTTTACAATTAAACTCATACCTGCAGTAAATGTGTTTTAAAACTGCATAAATACACAAACAAACGGAAAGTCTTGCCAACAGGTAAATGTGTGTGGAATGCACAATGTCACACAATGTTTTGAATAACCAGTGGGCTTATAATGTAGAGTGTCTGACTCCACATTCATAGAACTGATATGCTATAAATGTGTAGTGCATTACTACACATAAATGGCACAATGAAAATGAGGTGAGGTGTGCAAAGGTTATTCACCAATGATCTGCTGACTGCGGCTGTGAATGAGCGTCTGTTCTGGTAGGTCCAAAGCCCCATCCCATGAGGACAGACTATCTCCTTTACCAGACACGTTCAAAGCAATCTGTTAACACAGACACGTTCAACATCAGAGCCAGAAACTAAAACTTAGGAAAAAATTAGGGGGAAAAAAGTATGGGAAAGGGAACACAATGAAAGCAACTGCAGTTCCTCCTAAAGTACACTGTGAGATATAAGCTAATGCCATCTCCATGATGTGTACGTTTAAAGGGTCCTACACTTTAAGCCTACTACAGTTTCCTTAATGGCCATCTAATCGATACAGAGGCTCCCTAAAGCCCTTCGGGACCCGTTGACTCTAAAGCAAACCCTTTAAAACAAAGCTCTGCATGGATCTCTTATGTAGTCTGTCATAAGCATGAACACTGTTTCTGTCTCTCTCATCAACACGCAGCATGTACAATCTTTTCAAAGCTTTTTCATAATCCAGAAATTCAATATTTTCACATGATGCTACACAGGCTGATTAGTAAAGCCATTTTATCTTCAAACACACACACAAACACACACACACACACACACACACATAGTATACCTACCATCCATAACTTGGCCCGCTGTTGTGGGGGTAGGTTTTGGACCTGGATAACACCATCCTGGTTACTGTCCAGATCACATTCTGCTGAGTCAAGTGCGTCAGCCAGATCATGAGTCCTTCAGAAAACACACACACAATAAATGCACACGACACTGTGCTCAAATCACTCAAACTACATTTAGAAGTCAAGGACAGATTCTAACCTTATGCAAGTGTAAATGCAAATGGTTTGCTTTACCTACACAGAACTACGGAGTAGTGTTTTTTTTTTTTTTTTTTACAGTACATTTCTACATTATTCTACATTGGAAAAAAGCCTCATTATCACCAAGGCTGTGTGTATTTAATCAAAATACTATAAAAATAGGGCTGAACGATTAATTGCATTTGCGATAATATCGCGATATGAAAAAACGCGATTTTTCAATCGCAGAGGCTGCGATTACACTCGGTCACGTGACACGCGAGAGTAAAGAGGTGTGTTCGACTTGAAGATCGATCGGTGTGACATCAAAGTACGTCGAGAGAAAGCATAAGGAGACGTCCACGCTCTCTTATAGCTCTCGCAGTACTTTGATGACACACACC
>NW_015549606.1:80296-80951 GCF_001515605.1 Sinocyclocheilus anshuiensis
CTTTGATGACACACACCGATCGGTCTAAGCAGCGCTGCTTCAAGTCGAGTGCGGGCCATCAGCAGAAAAAGAAAAGAAATAAAACAGTAAACAGCCAAAGGTAACTTAGAGTGGGAGATGGCTTGGTTTGTGAAAGGGAAGAGAAAAGCCATAGATGAAGTCGCACAGACCCAGGCAGGTGCTGGTCATTTAAAAGCTAAATGCAGAAAATATGACGAGGCATATCTTGCTCTCAAAGCGACAAAACGACCGTTGCAAATCATTTTAACTTTGTGTCAGTACGTCATTAATAGAACAAGGCATCAGTTTAATGTCGGGTTTTGTCGCGTCGCATCTAGTGTAAACAGCATCACTGATTATAATGGGTTCTACTGTATTTTGCCGCTTGTGTTCGGTGTAGACACGGTGTTTAATGTCATTGGTGAGGAGGAAAGCCTGTGTGTGTCCTATGCCTTAGCGGACTGTTTCCCAACCGGGGTGCCGTTTAAAAAATAATTGTTTTAAATATTTTTAAATCGCTCAAATGTTCATAAAAGCAGCTATTATATAATATCCACTTCTGATGTCGCCAATAATTAGAAATGCACTGAAATTCCGGCTGCCGAAAATTAGTTCACCGCTCAGGATTCACTTTCACGTGGTGTGACGCTCTGCG
>NW_015549606.1:81986-82357 GCF_001515605.1 Sinocyclocheilus anshuiensis
AAGCATAAATTTTTCATAATGTTTAGTGAAATTATTTGGTAGTCTGAGGTGGAATGGGGATTCGGGAAAGGGGGGGGGGCGACCAAAAAAGTTTGAGAACCACTGGTCTAAAGTTAACAGACAGTTTAGTGCAGTTCACATGTTTACATGTTTATTACAGTGACTTTGAATTAGCTAAAGTAGTGTGGTAAAGCAACAGATTTGTTTTTATATTTCTGCAATCTACTTTAGTTTGTGTGATTTGTTATTGACTTTCATATTGTTTACACCAGGCTTATTTGTCAGTGCTTTATGTAGTCATAATTATTACATGCTTACAAGGTTGGAAGTTCAACAAATCAGTCAATATACTACTGTGATTGTAGTTGTTA
>NW_015549606.1:82546-105119 GCF_001515605.1 Sinocyclocheilus anshuiensis
CGCTGCTCATCAGTGAACAACGGCTCTGTGTAGTTAATGCTGCTCAAATGTGAAAGCCCGCAGGTGATGGAGATCTACCGCTGATTACAGAACCGGCTTTCTGACAAGATGCGCGTTAAATATCGCATGCGATTAATCGTGCAGCTATAGTTTGTTTTTGTTTTTTTTTTAAGTAAAATGTAATTTATTCCCGTCATGGCAAAGCTGAATTTTCAGTAGCCATTTTTTAATTCTTCATTGTCACAATATCACTCTAATATGCTGATTTGAGACTCAAGCAACATTACTATTTCTATTATTATCAATATTGAAAACAGCTGTGCTGCTTAATATTTTTGAGGAAACCGCAAAACAGTTTTCAGGATTTTTGATGAAAAAGAGTTCACAAAGACAGCATTTATTTTTCCTTTATAATGTCACATTATAAATGTCTTTTGATCAATTTAATGCACCCTTACTAAATAACATTATTAATTTCTTCTCTGACCTCAAACATTTTAATGGTAGTGTACATTATAATTACAAATTCTGTTAATATAAAGTGAGTATTACGAATACTGCAACATATTCTAATTAACCAGTACCAGAATTAAGAGGGAAAGAAATGTATTTGGGTAAGTGCAGATCATATTTAAATCCCTTAGTCGATGTTGGAGAAATTGAGTAAATAAAGAACTCTGACATTGAAAAATAAGTTCATACAAGAAAAAAATCAGCGCAACATATTCGATTAAAAGCAGCAATCTATTTGAACAGTCGTTATCACCACATGCAAAATGTGTATTTTTCAGGTGAATGACTACTGTTTGCACTGCAACTGGTTGTCAGAGATGGTGGGGAAAAAAAATGTATTAAATAAGAATAAAAACAATCTGTCTGATGCATTTTGTGCATAAACAATTCAAAAAATAGCTTAGGCAGATAGCAAAAAGCATCCAGTGTGAACAGACGGTGACATGAATCATTTATGAGCAATATGCCGAGCAGCTATACAGAAATTAATATTGCCACAACAAATAAGGTGTGTTTGTGCACACCAGGTGACATGGCTGTGCAATGAACACGCATTATTAAGAATTCAAGTGCAATACTCAGTCAAAAGGGGCACAGTTTGATCAAATGCTCAGGCATTCTGCACTGCTCTTCAGCACTCCACTCTCCTCCAGGGTTTCTCTCAAAGATACTACAAACTCAAACAGTCTAGACACTAGCAAAACAAGCTAAGAACTTGGCATGAGGATTTTAAAGAGAGAAAAAAGCACTCGACTTGCACTAAATTGCATTTTTAGCTGAGGTAAAACAGAAAGAAATCCTCTGAGGCCTCTTTACCATCTGCTATACCGCCATGAAAAAACAATATCTGACACACACACACACACACACACACACACACACACACACACACACACACACACACACTACTGCAGAAAACAACTGTTCTGGAATCAAACAATGTGCATCACTCATTCAAACACACCACAAATGCTCCAATTCTTTCATGCACACAACAGCTGCTGCTAAAACACACATGACAAATCACAAAATAAACTTTTTTTCAGAGCAATAATTAACAATTACGAAAACCAAACATTTAATGTGTATAAAGACAAACTGTTTTTCTTTCTTTTATTTATTTATTTATTTAGTAATTATTTTTTTGTATATTTTTCTACCCATTCAACTGATTATTCCGACACATTTTCGCAATTTCTAATAATCTGTGATCCACCCTGACAGCATCACCATGGTGACATTTATTTACATCAATGGAATTAGTTAAATACATCAAGAAACACAAATTGTAACACAAATTAAGCTGATTATTGATGATTAGATGATGGGTTTCACTGTCATTCTAAGTTCCTGACATACTCTTAGGAAATAAGATCAAAGCTGTCGAACAACCAGCCATACCAAGCATTCCAAACTGGGGTGAGAAAAATGCAAGTTGCCACATCCAGATATTTTGGCTAAATGCCTTAATAATGACATAGGAATCTTAAGAGCTAACATATTCTCTTTTTTTAGGTAAAACAGGAGCTAAAGAACATGTAAAGCACTATCTGAGGTAATGGACTTTGATATTACAGACTGAAATATACGTCACCCTCACACTTTGCTCCACTTATCTCTCCTACAGGATCATTTGTCTTTGTGGTCATTGTCTGTGAAAACAGGAAGGTCCATATTCAGCAGAAGAGGAAGAGGACACAAATGCTCACAAAAAAAGGTGTGTCTTTGTGATTTCTATGTGTGAACCTCTTCCTTTTGTAGAAGAACCACTAAATTTAAAATCTAATATTAAAACTATTTTTGCCAAACTGTTTAAAAATCTATAATTGTATTAGTAGATTATGAGGAAAAAGAGTGCTTTGCAGGTAAAAGACAGTTACAAATGGTAACAAACACATGGCTGTGTATTACGTCAAGATTCAAAATACTTTTCTGAATAGTTCTGTTGAACTTATTTTTAAGCCAAAACATGCCTAAACAATAAAGCACCAGGAAAAAATATTACGTCAATAAGTTGTCAGCTTAGTTGGGCTGTCAAAAGAAAACATACTCATTCATTCCTCAATTTTTTTAACCTAGGAGGAGTCTCTGATGATAATACTTGATTCAACTTTCCTGTTCAAGACATAACTGGAACAGTCCTCGAAGGAATCACTACAAAGTGTATTAAAATATATATTTCGTTATATACAAAAACAAAAATCACAGTAAAGTAATCCACCATTCAATTTTGTTATTTCTGTAGATAATTAAAACTATGATTCTTGTCATTATTTCGAGAACAACTAAAAAAAGTCAGTAATGCTGTTTCAGTCTAAACAGTTAACGTTACGTGATCACAGAGATTCAGAAAACCACCACAACTAGTAAAGATGTCTTGCGCAGCTAAACAGAAGAATTCACACTTTTAACAAAGGCCGAGAAGCGTAAACACGAACCATACGTTACTATATTAGTGGGGAAAATCTTGGCCATAGTGAAGTGGTAATGAAAGCTAAGACTGTATCATAATCATCACAACTCTACTGTGTGCAAAGCTACGCTAACATCTAGCAAAAGCTGTTTTAACAGCCAACTTCTACTAAAACTACTAAGACGTTTTATCGCTTAAAATGCGTATTATACAGATCACAATATGAATAAAATGACAATGTCAAACTGCTGAGAAGGTCTGGAAAACAGCTGGAGTCTCCAAACAATACACTGGCTGCTTTGGCTAGTCAGACTAGCTGTTTAGCACAGCATCGCTGTCTACCTGCCACTCAAAAAAAAGCTACAACATTAATAGTCTTTCTTTAACGGACTTCAAGTTCCAATAACAATACCAGTCTGGGAACCGTGTACCATTCTGCGGTAAAAATGTATCAGCGGTGTTTTCTTACCAGCTGCCTTCACGCACTTCCCCTACAGCCTCCGCCATTGCGGTGGTGACGGGCCACGTCAAACGGTGTCGTAAATACCAGCGTCTTGTCTCTACGACCGCACGCACGCGCTTACTAGCGCAAGTCTAGACGCGACATAGAACGCGATAATCAGTGGAACTGTGTATTCTACAAGAGCGAGATTTTAGCTTAATAAATAAAAAATGAGCGTTCTAAACCCGCTCGGTTTCGACATAGTATGACATGACACTTGTTGCCTGCCTCCAAAATAAATCAATCAAAAACTATGTTTTGTTGTGCATGTAGCCTAGTCTACTTGCTGTTGAATTTGATTTGGGATGAATATTAAATAGGCATATATTTTCTCTAATGATGCATCCCATGTTGTATGATGTATGTAATTTGTAATGTGTTATTGAATAAATAAAATAGAAGACTTCTTGATGAATCTAGAGTTTTTAATTAGCCTAATAAAAGTAACTTAGTGTGTGTGTGTGTGTGTTGTGTTGTGTACTTTGTTTTATTTAAAGGGGGGAACAGACAAAATTGCTAATCTTTTGCCCATTTCCTGCATCATCAGTAGCTGCTCCATCATACATCAACCTTTGAAGGGTTTTTGAAAGGATTCGTAAATATTTATTTATTTATTTATTTCATCCATCCATCCATCCACCCATCCAAAAATATCAATTAAAAATGCCTGTTGTCCGAAGAACATCTGTCTAAAGTCCACAAATACATTTTAGCCATGAGGAGAAGGCAAGACTTCAAGTTACTATCAACCTGGCTCTGTAGGTACTTTTGCCTTTTTTTAAGATGTAGGCCTGCTTTTTTTTATTATTATTATAGGCTATCATGACGATGCTCTTCACAACGTCTACACTTTCATGCAAAGAACTGTGGATAGATGGATGTTGGCAAGACAAAAGAGTAACACCTGTTTTAAAGACCACATTTGTTAAATTAGTTTTTTATGCTTTTGATGTCAAGGGTTTGCGTGCAAATACTCATTTACTGATCTCATTCGATTTTTTACCCTGGCAAAAAGTGAGGAGGCATGCCATCCTCACAGGAACTTACGGGAAGCACTTGTGCCTGCTAAGACCCAACACAGTGCACTTGTGCCATTTCTACAACATTTGGGAAAAGAACTCTAAAGAGCCCATACCAATGAAGCACAGAAGTATTGGTCAGTGCTTCGTCATTGTCATTCTACTTTCAGAATGATTCAGAAATGGCTTCAACAAAGATGTATAATTTTAATATAATAAAATTATTAAATGTAAAACTATTTTTATTTATTATTTTTAGTTATTTATTAAGAACAATACACATTAATATTGGATTTATAAATGTGCCAGTTTAAGCCAAAATAGAGTTTTCATCTGCTGTTCCTTGGCATGTGGTGGTGGTCATGCATTTAACCAAAAAGCACATTTAATAAACATTAAATAAAAGTAATTACAAATTAAAGTAATTTGCATCATAACACAAAACCAAACTGGCTTTATGAATAATTGTATGGGCAACTCATTTCTTTATTTGATATTATCATACATTAATATTACACAGGTAAACTTTTCCAACATCACATTGTCCCCTCATTGCATTTATTTATTTTTACTCGAGGCATTTTTTTTTTCCACAGCTATTTTCAACAGATCAAGCACAACTAATTTATTTGTAACCTTTAGGTGGTGCCACTTAGCTTGCATTGTAAAGTGTATTTTAAACAATCAGTTATGATCTTCAAACATGCAGCAGTCTTGAATGATTTGTTCCCTCAAAATTGGTCTGTAAATCCATTATTAATAATTGATCAGACTGGAAACCGAAATAAGGAAACATATGTAAACATTTACATATTAGGCAATGCTTAATAGTCAATGTATACATGCATACAGGGAAATGATCACATCATATTTTTTGTAAACTATTTGTTCTGATCAGGTTAAAGGCCAAGTCCTGTACCATGTTACACATTCAGTCAACAATGGTTTAAAAATAGAGCTACAATATAAGAGAAAATATCTCAATCCATATTTAAAACAGTAATGCCACTTTATTTTTGTTGACGTCATAAAACAAACTTAAAGCAGGTAAACAATAAATAATCAATTTCCTTTAAAAAGATGGATATATGAATGTAGATAGTGAAGAAGTCATGGCTGCAGTAGTCAAGAAAAAAGATCTTACTGTTTTATTAAATATGAACAAGAACAATACCATTCTTACATTAAAATAGGGATTTATCCCACTAATATATATATATATATATATATATATATATATACACACACATGCATACATACACACTAGAACTGTCCTCCATATACACAAATATACAGTATGTATTTAAGGGCATGCCTCTTCGACTTTAAAAGTACCTTAATATCTCAAGACTACAAATGAATGCCAAATTTGAACAAAAGACCAGTGAGGAAGAACTTAGTTGCTAAATGTAAGGTGTTTCTTTTATTTTCTTGCATTAAGATTTATAAAGAAGAGAGCCATTGTTCAAAAATACACCTCAATGACATTTTTATTTCACAGAGAAAGTAAACAAAATAAAATCAGATATGTGAACTTCGGAAGATAAAATGAGAGGAATGTAATTTTGGTGATTCATATTTTTTTTCCAGATTCGTTCATGTTCTTGCACAAAAATTAAACGTTTCTCACCGCTACGTTTTTAACATTTAACACTTTAGTGCCTCAGTTTGAAGAGATGGGCAAGGTGATTTCACAGCAAAATTCTTGTACAGGGCTAAAAGGGCTTTAAATTAGTTACACTATTTTAATAGGCTGAATATCTTCTATAGGATATTATCATTTGTATTGACATGTATTATTAAATGCAGCAAATTACAAATTACATTACATGCAATGTAAAAAAAATAAAAAAAAAAATTAAAAAAAAAATAAAAGAAATCCCAAAACTCAAGGTAAAAATAAACACAAAAATGAATAACTGTATGGCCAAATTTCACATTTAACCTCAATATAATCCCCTTCTAATAAACACAGTCAACACAGCAGTGACACACCAAGAACAGATTTATAACACAAATACATCTCAACTAAAACTTTAATCCTTCACTTCCCATACAACAAAGACCGTAAATAAGGTTGCTAGGATGTGACAGTGAAAGGACAAAACTTGTGCACATTACAGCATCAAACCATGAATCAATAATGCAGTCCTGCTGATGGTATACACTGGTATAAACTTACTCAATCTGGTGTCTTGGATGAAAAGAGAAAAAAAAGAAAGTAAAAAGTAACGTTTTATTGGTGATTAAGGACCCCAATGTCCATAGTTGACCATTAAATTAAGATTATATAATCAAAAAGATTCACATTTGTCACACCAATTGGCAGGGGAGGCTGAACATGAACAAATGAGTACTGTTGCAAGATAGCCTAAGCCATACTCAATGAGGGAGGATGTGAGCTATGCCACTGATGATTTGATATCAAACAAAGCAGACATCAGTCTTTTTCACTTGCTTTTTGCTTTATCTTGTTTCTTTTTGCTGTTCCTCCACCATTTTCTGTGCCACCTTCCAGTACTCAAATAAAAACTGGTGTAAACATGTGGTAGCAGAACCTGTCCGGCCTTCCTTTTCATTGATAATGATCATCTTTATAATGAAGTAAAAAAAAAAAAAAAGGGTTATGGGATGTGTACTGTGGCCCGGCAGTAGAGAGTGGCAAAAGGAGGCAAGAGTTATAGCGTGGGAGGCTTGAGCCCATACTTCTTGGCCACCTCTGTCTGGGCATAAGCAGCATCACAGAGGGAGTAGAGATGGGCCATCTCCATCTCTGACTTGGCCAAGTTGATGGCCTTGTTGAACATGTCTATAGCCATGTCCAGATTGCCTCTGTGGAAAAAATTGAAAATGTTTTTTTTTTTTTTTGTCAGAAGCTAAAATCACAAGGTTGTAATAGCCACATAAAAGTTTCAATATAATGAGTGACTTGTGACTTACAAATTAGGAATAGAAAAAATGGGAAGCAATGTAACATCACAAACCTTTGGACTTCAATGGTTCCCATGGTTTCATAAGCAAAGTCACATTTATTGTCAATTTCAATGGCTTTGCTAATGAGTTCAAGGCCCATTTCCAGATCCTGTTTCCACTGAAGCTGCAACAGACTGCAGAAGAAACACAACTGATTAGTATTTTCTTAATTGAACTTGAATGGATTAACACGATTCTTTAAGTACAAAAAACAAAACTAACCCTTTGTGGACATATGTTGTGGCATTGTCTGGCTCTAGTTCAATACATTTGTCATACATTTCATCTGCCTTACCAAACTGTTGCTGGTCTGTTAGTGCCTATCACCAAAAAAAAAAAAAAGTAGACAATACATCATAGTTAAGTAAAGAACGATAAAGAGGTAAACAATGATAAAGCATCATTTTATAAATGGTTTCATGCAATCAAGGTGAGCAATACCTGTGCATACAGAGCATAGCCCTCAGCACACTTTGGAAACCTCCTAATGACATCCTCAAAACCATCCATGGCTTTCTGAACCTGGGATGGGTTGTTTCCAGTGTAGGCCTGCCGGTACTATGAGAAAAAAAAAAATGCCAATAACATTCCTATCATTTCTACAAAGAGTATTTCTCATATCAGGTTCTTCTAGTTGAAAGTCAATAGTAGACCACATACATTAAGCAAAGGTATCATCTTTATTCAAACAGCTTCAAGAACAGTACCAGCATAAAGGTACAACCTTCCTGTTGTACTTACCAACGCAAAACACTTCTGGGCCTGGGCAAGTGCAGAGTCTGGTCGAAGCTTTATACACTCATCAAAATCTCCCACAGCCTCCTCTACCTGATCCAGCAGAATCTTCAACTGAGAAATTAAAATATTACCAATAGGATGTCAAGACATTTCCACAAGTTTGATGTTGCTAATTACCAGTTGTTAGGGAATGTTGCAGAGCAGCGAAGCAAATTGTAAGTAAGAACGACAGTAAATGAAAATGAGCGTCATAAATTCCACGTAGCTGCTATGGTGTACAAACATCTTAAGGCAAATTGGTGAATGCCATCTCAAGAATGTTACAGACAGAAACAATCCAAAATGTCCAGAAGCACAAGTCACTGACTCGAAACGACTATTTTCACAGAGGATTTTCCATCTACTGACAGTTTTTGATGTAAGACTCTCTTCTGTAAGACGCCTGTCAAACTGACTGATTAATGCCATGGTCACACTAGACTTTGAGCATGCATCAGTCGTGATGCATCACACTACGCAACAACAAGTAATAATAAATGCAATGTGTAAAAATTTTATGTATTAGAATACATTCTATTCCACTTGTACTTCTACTGCAATGCTGTAAACTTGCAGCTTTAAAGTTTGCCTTCTTTTAATTCAGCTAAGAGGTCACAGCGTGGCAAATCTTCTAATGGTATATTGCTATAAAAAATCTTCTATTGGTCAATGTTCATGTGATACAAATTTGCAGGTTAAGAGTTCACCAAACTTTGGAATTCAACAAAATTCATATGAACGTGTGTGAATGAAAGTCACTGGAACAAAAAACGTAGTTTGACTGCCCCTTAAGAATGGAAAAGAGGTGACAGACTAAACGAGTGAGACGAAGATTTATAATTAAAAAAATAATAATAATAAAAACTACTTTTTTTGCCTCAGAAATTTCTTAATTATTTTTTAAGTTTAATAGAATATAAATAAAACAACTTGTCACACAGTTAGCATGGATTAGATCCACGTAGGACAGTCTCCTCTATTGGAAAGTCGCAAAGTCATCATACCTGTCCCCTGTGGTGGTAGACATCTGCATTACGGGGGTCGATCTCTGCAGCCATGTTGAAGTCTTGCGTGGAGAGCTGGGGCTGCTGCTGCTGCATGTACATGCTTCCACGTTTAATGAGTGCATTAGCACGTAACTGAAACACATCAGAAAGATGCTTTAACATCGACAGACAGTATCAATAAGACACGTCATTTGGAAGATGATGGCAGTAAAACAAGGCTTTTTCTGATCCTAATCCCATTACCTTGACACTGGCATCATCCATGTTGATGACACGGTCAAGATCAGGCTGAGCAGCTGTAGCGTTGCCTATCAGTAGGTAGAAGGTGGCTCTCAGTAGAAGAGCTTTGGCTGTGTACCTGCCTCCAGACTCGATCTCCTTTGTGCACTCACTGATGATCTTATCGTAGTTCTCCTCCTCCATATACTGCTTAGCCTTTAGGTAGCCTGAGCTGAGGAAACAGTACTTCAATACTGTAGTTAATTAATAGTAATATATTTAATTTAGGAAATTATTTTGATTCAAATGAGAAAGAAAAACACAATTAAACCGTAGCAGCGATAAAAATCTTTTTTTTTTTTTACTTTTGTAAATTAATTACTGAATTAGAAAATTCTCTTGAATTATGGTTTTAGCTATTCGTTCATCTTTGCTGATCAAGGGGAGCTGGTAGATTATCTTTGGAAAGTGAAAGTGAAGGCAAATGACCTTACAATGGGGTTGTGGTGGTACACTTCCTAGCTTGTGATCAGGGGCCTCATTTATAAAATGTTGCGCAGAAACCATCCTAAATATGATCTTATGATCATCTCTCAAATATGCGTACGTGTGATTCATAGAATGAACGTACGCACAAAAAACGTACACACACACCTCTCTTTCAGATGTGAAATCTATGAATCACAAATAATCTTGAACTTGCGCACAACTGAATTGTGTCAGCTCTCTGCCTTGTAAACAAATCCTAATTAATGTCATTAACATTTAAAAGATAACCAATCATCGTCCAAATTTTTTAATTTAGAACAGTGAGCTGCAAGAACAGCTTACATTTTCAAAAACCTGCAGTACTCCGACAAGAAAAAGTGTGTGCGTCTGCTCAGACCCTGACGTGACGCTAAGGACTTTTCCACGTCAAAGGCAGTTTTTACAAATATGCGCATTGGCGTGGATTTAAGCGCATGCACATTCTAAAATCAAATCTGTGCGTATGCACGCTTTTTAAATGAGGCACCAGATCTTGTGAGCAGGTATTATAAGAATGTAACACTGAACATTTAGAATTTAAAAGCAATGAAAGGAATCACTGTGAGTGTATAAATCTCAGTGTGAATGGGCAAAATATAACGCCCTCAGGTCTCACCTTCCTGTAACCTCCGAGGCCTCACCCTCTTTGTCTTTATCCTCATCTTTCTTTTCCCCCTTCTGTAAAGGCTGTGAAATTATGTCATCAGTAAAGGAGCTGAAGTAGGACTTGATGAACTGAGGAGATGGCATAAGGGGCTCCCGGTTCTGAGAAAGCAAACAGGAAGAAGAAAGAGAGATGCTATAAATATATGATGTAGTTTGTTTAAGTCTTAGATTTGTACCTTTCAGTCACATGCCCACCTTGTATTTTTCTTTGGCCTTCTCTTTTCCCAGCTGTTTCAGAACCTTGTCTGCCAGTAGCATGCTCTGCTGGTTCTGGAAAACCTCCAGAATACATACTGCTGTCACATCTTCAAAGAAAAAAAAAAGCCAATTCATGACAACTTGATAACTAATATCAGTGATTGTGACAGCAATTTGTTTAGTAACATGAGGTGCTTAAAAACAATAAATGAAACACATCATACATGACTTTAAAATCTTCCACACAAAGCAAAAATTCTTGTAAATTTCAAATTACAAAAACACAAATCAAAAACAAGCAACAATGCTAACCTTCTAAACACTCCTTCTTGTTACCCAGTTTTTCCAGTGCTTTGGCACGCCTAAAAAGGGCTTTTACATAGCAAGGATTCAGCTCAACTGCCTGAGAGCAATCCTGTATCACTTCTGTCCATTTCAGCTACAACACAAAAATAAACAAAAAACAATCATTCAGACATGTAACATTTTGTATGTGATACTACAAATGATAATCTGACAAGAGTCAAACCTGTTGCTCGTAGGCTGCAGCTCTATTCTGGTAGAAGGTGGACAGATCTCCTTTCTGTTCTTTGGGACATAGGCTGATTGCTTCTGTGTAGCACTGGATCGCCTGCTCATATTTGCCAGCCTTAAAGTATTTGTTGCCCTTATTCTTAGCAGACTGTGCTCTGTCAAGGGGACTCTGGATGGGCAGACACAACTATTTTAATCAAAACTACAAAAGTATGATTTAAAAAAATGCATGCTTTGATTATTTTTATATATGTTATATTTATACTTCTATTAAACTTTTTCATTAAACCCAGAGTAGAAATTAACTAGTTCCCTTTTCAAACAACATATAGTAAAATTCAAACCCAAACTAAATCACTGCCATTTAGAAAATGTGAAAATTGTATATTCTAGCTAGCTACGCACACAAAAAAGCAATTAGCCTACATTTTCAGAAGACAGGCTACATACAAGAATTTGTCAAATCTGACAGGAGATCAGCAAACAGACCAGCAGAAAAAAAGGTTCACTTAATTGTGTTTGCCAAGTTCTTTGTCGTAAGCTTAGTCAGTGTTCATCTCAAAAGAAGCTACTGATTAGCAAGTATTGCAACAGTAAGCTTCACATGGGGATTCTGTTTGTGTGCCTAATGCATGTCTTTCCCTAATCTACAAATGAAAACACTGGCTCATTTTTTCCATGTTGATGTTCCTGTTGAGCTTGTAAAACTTTAACAAATAGACCTAGATGAAGTGAAAATGAAACTTTAAAAATAATTTCACCTTCACCTGCCAATATACCATCCAAAAACACTTTTTAACTGCATAAAAATTAAAATCTCTGCCTAAGACTCCTCCCCCTGTCTAGTCCTGGCCAAATCCCCCACCCCATGTCTGTCTGTCTGTCTAATCCTCAGAGCTTACAGAGAGGTGATCTTCCTATTGAGAATGAAGTAAATTATATCACAGATAGTACAAAAGGAGCATATACATTCACAAATTGCGAAGCATATACTGATGGAAGTATTTACGCATTTCCTGCAACTCCAACTAGATATTGTCATGCCATTTTGTCAGAACATTTTAATAGCTCAATAACTCCACAACAAGTTGTAGGATACACAGAAGCATTATTCTGATGTCCTTTTCAGCACATTCAAAATAATACAAACAGGGAAGCATACTGCCAAATGTCCTTAACCCATATGCATGAAAAGAAAAATAAACAATCAAAAAAGAACACCTACAATTTGCTGTACAACTGACATATACTGTAATATATAATGCACCTATTGCTTGATATATGCATATACCCTTCTGAGACTATAAAGCAGGGGTGCCCAAACTCGGTCCTGGAGGGCCGGTGTCCTGCAGAGTTTAGCTCTAACTTGCCTCAACACACCTGCCGGGAAGTTTCTAGTATGCATAGTAAGAGCTTGATTAGCTGGTTCAGGTGTGTCTAATTGGGGTTGGATCTAAACTCTGCAGGACATCGGCCCTCCAGGACCAAGTTTGGGCACCCCTGCTATAAAGGATTGAATTCTCTGATCTTTAAATCGGAACATGACTCCAAGTTATGGCTGAAAGCTACAAGTACATACTTTGCTTCTTCATTTTTGTTTGGCAGAGCAAGCCTATAATAGATGAAATGCAGCTGCTGTATCACATTCATGTATGGTGTTACATATAACTGTTACCACGCACATGAATATCACATATATGTTCCATAACTTTAACTTCAACAATTTCCACTGGTTCAATCAGGAGGCACTATTTTATATTTTTAAATGAATGCATTTCTAAGTGTAATTAATGTATGCATTAGATGTGACCAAAGGTTCCCACATTTTTTTACTAATTACTTTAGTCATTTGATATTACTAGATAAGAATTTTAAATCAGAATGATTCACAAACTAGTCGTTTGACCAAAAAGTATGAAGTTTTTCTTTGACCGGAACCATATGAACTGAGGGGATGGACTGCAGAGTTTGACCCTGACTGTGTGACTGAAACTATACTGTATCATATATGCTAAGCATGCATAGGTCCATGTGCGACACAGTTTTTAGGCATAACTATCGTTAAAATATAGGCCACGCTGTCAACATATGAAGTACAAGCATGCAATAATTAAACAGATAACTTACATGACTAATAGTTTACAAGGAAACTATCACATGTGGATTTGTCCCACTCTGACTGCCTCCCCGCCCTCGTATATAACACACACCACCAGCATTTTTATACATATAAAAAATCTGAACCATTAGGCGTGGGATCAAAATATATCCTGCATTATAAAGGGTTATAAAACCAAGGGAAATTTACAATTCTAGCAGACTACACAGATTCTGGTAACGTGTGGTTTAGAAGCTCAGGTTTGGAAGCTAACTGGCTAATGCACTTTCGCTAACATGGGCTAGTTTGTCAAGCAGTGTCCTTGACTGAGAATGTGGTAATGTCGGGGTGTCAAGAAAATATTTACAGGCAAAATAACAGGTCCAAATATATAAATAATGTGTATTAAAAACGAGGACAGTTTGGCATTATAATTGGGCTCATTACCATGTTCTCCAGCTCTGGATTGGTCGCACCGTGCTGGCCCTGGACAGGGCTAGCGCTCCCTTCGGGGGTTTTCCTCTCCCCATTCCTTTTCCCCTGCTTTTCTTTGCCGCGACTTCGGTTCCACAGGTAGACAGCTCCGACACCGAGGACAATCGGAGTCCCGACCAGGAGTGCTAGCTGCCAACGTGGGAGCCCACTCCCGGACTGAGGCTCTACGGGCTTCGACGCAGCCATCATCCACGCAGCAGCACCCAGCTAACGCGCAAACTCAGTCACTAACGTGCGCACGTAACAACGAAACACCTCCTTTACAGAAGCTATTCTGAGGTCGCTGCGCTAAACACTCAGCAGGTGGTAGCATGGGATACTACAAATGATAATCTGACAAGAGTCAAACCTGTTGCTCGTAGGCTGCAGCTCTATTCTGGTAGAAGGTGGACAGATCTCCTTTCTGTTCTTTGGGACATAGGCTGATTGCTTCTGTGTAGCACTGGATCGCCTGCTCATATTTGCCAGCCTTAAAGTAGAGGACTGGAGGACTACGGCTTGTTATCCACAATGAACTGAATTGTTGATATTTATATATGTATTCAGCCTTTTTTTTTTATATGACCGTGCTGGATAGATTGCTTCTGTGGTAGGCTGCTTATTGTACTTTTAAACAACTAAAATCAGTGTTCCACAGAAGAAAGAAAAAAAATATTTTATTTTATTTCTATTTTTCTCCAACACATTTAAATCATTTTTTGTTTCGTTTTCATTCAACCATGTTATTTTTAATGCTTGAACTTTGTAGTCTATTTGCAGAGACCCTCTTTTCTTTTCTTTTTCTCAGAAATTGGGCACTGTCATTCAAGGATCTTGCCCCCTACTCTGCATCTCCAAGTAGATTGTAATTACAACTTGAAATCTACAATTATGGCCTACAGCCCCCCTCAAAAATAAAATAAAAATAAATAAATAAAAAATAAAAACTCTCAAAATATTAGAATATTTAATTATAAGTTTCATACACTAAATACCAGCTATCTCTTGGTCTAGCTCAGTAGCTACACAAAACTTGACAGTTATCCAGAAGACTATCATTGTCACCCTCCACAGAGTCTAGAGGTAGAGTGAAGAGGCACAGAATACAAGTTGCTTGAAGTACAGTGTAAAGTTTCTGCAGTCTGTGATGATTTGGGGTGTCATGTCATATGCTGGTGTTGATCCACTGTGTTTTAATTCCAAAGTCAATGAAGCTGTCTTTTAGAGTACTTCATGTTTATGTCTACTGACAAGTTTTATGGAGATGCTGACTTCCTTTTCCAGCAGGACTTATGGTGCGTTCAAGTCATGTCGGATAGATCGTATTTACGAGTTGAACGCACATGAACGCCACCACAAAGTCGTTATTACGAGTGGGAAACTCAACATTTTCTTTAAGCCCCGAGTTTCCGAGTTGGGGGCGTGTCAGTGAGAAAACGTGTCGGATGCAATGGACGCATCCAAAGACTAGATATGCAGCATCTGTATTGATGGTAAATTTGTTGAAATTAATAAAATGATTAATTTTTTGTAACGTAAAATATTACATATACAAAATATTATATTATTGTATAATTACCAAATAACATAATGATTCAGTTTACATCACCTTCATAAATTGAATAAAAACAGAAAAAAGCAAAAACACAATGACGCACATTCTTTATTCATCATTTCGTAGATGTAAAGTTTAAAAATTCGTTGAATTTTATGGAAAAAAAGTAAAATCGCCATATTGTTCCGAGCAAAGTGACTTGAACGCACCTGACGTCGTTATTACCACTTGTCAACTCGTACGAACGTCCCAGGAGGACTTGAACACAGCATTAGCACCACAGTGCCAAAAATACTATGAACCGATTTGCTGATTATATTACTGTGCTTGATTGGCAAGCCAACTCACCTGACCTGAACCCCATAGAGGTAAGGTCAAGAGGAAGATGAGAAACACCCAAACCAACAATACAGATGAACTGAAGCCGCTATCAAAGCAACGCAAGTTTCAATAATGCCTCAGCACTATGGCAAGCCGGTTTAACATTTAATCTATAAACTGCACTAGTATCTATTTTCATGCTACTAGTACTTATTTTTAGATACTATAGTATCTTTTCCATTAAGTACTAGTACTTATTCATTAGCTACTAGAGCTCATTCTTTAGGTACTAGTACCTTTTTAAAAGATACTAGTGTAGTGAACAACAGCACATTCCAAGGCCCAGTTTATGGTGGGGCCCCTCTCTGACCACAATAGTGGACAAAGGTTTGCTACATTTTGATTGGATCTTGGTGGACTAACATAAGCAAACTGTCCAGTGCCATCAGATAAAGATGCTAGGACAACAACCAGACACCTCTTACACCGCGTCCTAACTACACGTGACACAACAAGATTCCAGCGACAAACAATTTGGGTGTCCACACCAGACGCAACGCGACAGAATCAATCAAATATCACAGCCAATCAAAAGCACGTGTGGACAGGCTCTCTCTGGAAGCGCACTGCACTCGCAATAAAATGGATAAGTTTATAATCTAATTCATAAATATTAAACCTTTTTAACATTATTAAATGCACATACTGAGTGGCTGATACCATCTTTGTTATATAATACACTTGTTGGTTCACAGTGAGTTCACAGTTTTAACATACATTTGCTTTAATTTATTTTCAAGATCTGAGGTAAACTATCTGTTTACTGCTTTTAGTATGGCTATAAGGTCACGCAAAATGATATTCAAACTCACATTAGACACATTTAACTTTGAATAAAGCACATAATCACCTGAGATTATCTAATGTCATATGTTGACATATGTTGTCGTATGTTGTTGTCCTAGTTAGGACAAAAACTCCGATTAACGTGGAAAAGATACCTTTTATCACGTGTCACGGCGTTGTGTCGCGTGTAGTTAGGACATGGTGTTAGAGGGCAAGAAGAAGACCTCTGGTACCAAGCCCGGGAAGAACAAGACTTCTCATTGGTCAAAATGCAGTTTCTTCCTGTCACCTACCTTGAGATTGATTCCTAAGGTTTGGCCTGTGACCGCCATCAAAATTCATTAGGACATCCGGACGCAGCAGCAGTGGGTGAAACAAAGAGAGATCACAGAGATCCATCCAAATCCATTCATAACTTCTAAATGTGTGTTTGGACTATTAAAATAAGTTCCACAGGAGGAAAGACCATGTCCCCTGCTCTGAAGGAAACCATGCCAATCACAGCATGGAAATGGAGAAGCACCAAATTGCAATCTCCTCCTCATCGGAAAGGGATAAAGGTACCCTTCCAAAAGACACTCCTTGCTCTGAGTCTCCCATCCAGTGAGACAATAGCAGATGCAGTGTTCTGAGTCTCGGTCCTGCGAAGGAAGGGACAGCAACAGACACAACCATTCTGAGTCTAAGTCCTGTAATGGAAAAGACTTTAACAGATACACACAAATGAACAAAGGCCTCCTGTAGCGAATCGATGCAATTTTATAAGAAAAATATCCATAACGCAGCCTAATTTTCATTTTTGGGTGAACTAACCCTTTAAGTGACACGTGATCCAAAAGTCAAAACGTCATCGGTGACGTGAGTACCCATCACTACATTATTTCACCTCCCTAGGTGGGGCGAAAGCAAATTCACTGCACTAGTCACCTTTATTTATATAGCGCTTTTAACAATACAGATTGTGTCAAAGCAGCTTTACAATATCAATTGGAAATTAAGTGTCCCCAACTAAGCAAGCCAGAGGCAACAATGGCAAGGAACCAAAACTCCATCGAAAACAGAATGGAGAAAAAATGGAGAGAAACCAGGCTCAGTCGGGGGGCCAGTTCTCATCCGGCCACTACTTATTCATTAGATACTAGTTCTTATTTATTAGATACTAGTACTAATTAATTAGATACTAGTAACTATTAAATAGACACTAGTACTTATTCATTAGATACCGGTACTTATTATTAGATACTACTACTTATTCATTAGATAGTAGTACCTAATAAATAGATACTAGTGCTAGTGCTTATTTCAATAGTGACTAATAGCTGTTCTATTGTTACTACTAACAAATATAATTTTTTTTGCCATTGACTTCTATGGGGATCTGTCAGAGAGGTTTTGACTAGTTCCAATTCATTGTGACTAGTACATAATTTTTATGTACTAATAGTTTTTCATTAGGTACTAGTTTTTATTTTGTAGATACTATTATCTATTATTAGATATACTAGTACATAAACATTAGATACAAAGCCACTAGAGCAAAGCCACTAGAAGGCAAGCCTGCAACCTTTAGCCAAAAAAGCATAATGGCTAATGCAAACACTTCCGCTTTGGCAGTACGTGGGAAAGAAAGGAGACCAGAGGCCGTTTTTTTTTTTTTTTTGAAGGGATGTCAATGGAGGAGAGGCTTCACTACGCTGAATAAACAGCTTTTTCAAGGAAACAGCTCATCATTTAATGAATCGACAGCCTATCGGCTAATCTTCAACATGTTTTACACAAAACAATACTTTTGGATTTAACTATTTTTAGAGTTTACACTGAAAACATGCCGTTTTATAAGAGAAGTCACTGATTTTTTGCGACAGGTGGGATTCAGTTTACGGCACTTCTCATTCATTCCTATGGTATCCGCAAATGGCAATTGAGTGTCTCACAACTCTGACTGAAATTCAGTGATGTCAAGGCTGTAATGTGATTGGTTATTAAGGCACAATTTGACTGTCACTCGTATAGTTTTGAATGGAGAAAAATGCAACACTCAATATGGCCACTCTATTGAACGAAGCCCCGCCTTCTGAGTAAAAGAACCAATCGCAAATTGGTAAAGTCAGCGCGTCACTGCAGCTGCCGTTAGAAGTCCCGGTTGCTTTAGAAACAGTCAGCGTTCTGAGATGTGCGCTTAGGACTGCGCATGCGCACTGGCTGGTCTAGTCAGTCTAGCAAGCTATTTGAGCAAAATAAACAACATTTATGATACAGTTTTTGTGAGATTTCATTGGTGAATTTCAAATATGAAATTGAATTGTAAGCTTGGCGAACAGTTTTGGGGAATTTGATGTTTCCCCATTCAAAGAGATAGGAGCTGCACTTGCATGCCTGAGAGGCATTTCAAAGATGGCCGCCGAGTGACATGGCTTGCCTTAAAGGGACTTTGGTAATACAGACCCTCTCATCTAGAGGGTTTCAACAGCAACAACATAAACAAATGTTACTGCACATGCACGCTTTTGTGGCCCAAACTTAACTTCCGGTAGACTTCCACAAAGAATCAATAACAACAGCAAAGTCCCTCAACAGTAGATTATTTCTGATAACAAGAAAAATATGTTTGCTGTGTAAATCAGACGGGCTTATTGAAAATGAAAATTCATTCTCTGCCAGCAGGAGGTGCTTTTGGAGCGGGAGAAATATAGGTTTCTCTGGTAACGCTGTACACAAACCAGACCGATAAACAAACACAGACCAGAAGTTAACTTTGGGCCTGGCGCAAGAGTTATCTTTTCGTTACCTTTTGAAACTTACAAGGGTTCAATTTGAGCAGATGATTTTACCATCGCTGTCATCGTCAAAGTGTACTTCCATAGTACATTCAGTATCTGGCTCATATGAGCTGCATAGCCACTCCCAACCAATATTTTATGCTTCTGTAGGTTTACAAACACTATAAATCCAGTTGTGGAAACTCTACAGTACAGAAGGTAAATTCTTTTGCTCACATTTGCATGAAATTCATTAAACAGTGCTTGGAGACACTGGGAATTGAACCCAGGACCTCAAACATGCAAAGCATGTGCTCTACCACTGAGCTATATCCCCACATCATTGTACTCTTTGCTGCTTCTGTAGTTTTACAATCACTATAAATCCAGTTGCAGCAACCTCTACAGCACAGAAGTGAAATTCTTTTGCTTAAATTTGCATGAAACTCATTAAACATTAAGGAGTGTTTGGAGATGCTGGGGTTTGAACCCAGAATCTCACTCAGGCAAAGCATGCACGCCACCACTGAGCTACATCCCCACTTAATAACAGCCTTTTCTGCTTCTGTAGGTTTTCAAAGGCTTTTAATTCCAGTAACGCGAAATCTACAGAACAGAAGTGAAATTCTTTTGATAAAATTTGCATGAAATGCATTAAACAAAAAATTGGAGATGCTGGGGATTGAACCCAGCTACATCCCCATTTACAAACTCAGTTGCGGTAATTATTTTTTGCCAATATGTTCATGAATGCACATGAGGTTCAAAGGTCTAAAAACCAGGAAAGGTTTTACTTAAAGATTAAATATTGATTGGAGATGCTGGGGATTGAACCCAGGACCTCATACACAGGGCCATGTCTAGAGGGATGGCACGGGGTGGCACCGGCCCCTCCTGGTGCCCCCCAACATCATTGGGCTAGATTTACTGTCGACCTAACAATGCCCAATGCTCTTGGATCAGAGCGCTGTCAATCACTCATAAGATCAATCAGAGCGCTTTTGCGGATTATTGATTTTCAACTCGCGAAGCAGAATTTCCACAGTTCCACGGTTTTCAAACAGGAGGAGAGAGAGAGAAACACCACGACACATCACTGTTTATGGAATGTACACACTCAATTACATATTTTGAAATATCGCACTGTATTAGTATTTAGTCCGATTACTTTTGTGTGTGAGTGATCAAGCTATTGTATAGGTTAGCTAACGTAACTTCGGCAGACTACTGAATAGAGATGACTTGTCAGTGTTATTCAGATGTTGAATTAAACACACACAATCAGCTTTTCCACATGTTTATAATGGCCCCGATAATCAAAACTTCTACTTAGCGCTTACTCCATTTCTGCAAATCAGTTTTTTTGAATGAATGGCTTGATCCACCTGTTGCTTTGGTCTTCATCAACAGCCGCTTGCGCCACCTGCTGGTGAGCGACTGACAGCAGCTGGGGATCAAGCATCGGTGCTCTACTGCTATTCCTGCAGCTCCCGGATGTGCAATGCCGAATTTTCTGTCGAATTTTAACCACTGAATTTGTTGGGGCAATGATGTATAACCATTTCTCAATGTCTTTCTCTAGAGGCAGTCATATGCAAATGTATTTGCCTATGTGATGTCACAGATCTCACAGAATCCAAACAAGCTGTTTTTGGAGCTTGGACTAGCAGACCAACGTGCTACTTCATACTGTGTCTCAGTTCGAAGAATGCAAAGAACAGCTTTGTGTTCTCATGGAGACCGGACTTGTCAGGCTACCTTGAAAGAACAAACTCGGAAGCAGGGCTGGGCAGTATTTCAAATACATGTATTTGAAATACAAAATACTATTTTGTATTTAAATACCTTTGAAAAAAAATCTAATGTATTTTGCATTTAAATACATTTAATCTTAGTATTTTTGAATTTTCAAAATACATAAGGTACTTGCCTATGGAAGCATATGGGTAGTGATATTCATTTTTAAATGTAATTTGCAAAATGGCAATGCAATATGTAAAATGGCAATGCATTTCTTTATTTAAATTTACATTTTCCCATACCATATGTGCAATTTTTAGTGCAAAATGAAAATGAAAATCCAATTATATAATTTACATTTGCCATTTCCTACACTAGTTTAATATGTAAATTAAAAACATATTTTAAAGCTTTATAAGTTGCAAAATTAAAATGAAAATGTATTACCCAAATTAATTAGATGTTTAACATGTCCAAGCAAAAACTGTAGCAAAATTATCATTTAAATGCCTTTTTTCCTAAATGCATTTAGACTTACGGGTAGGACACTTAGGATTGCATTTTCATCGTGATACCACGTGATAATTGTAGCAAAATGCAGTGTGAATTTCAAAATACATTCTGAGCCAAATTTAGACTTACGGGTAGGACACTTAGGATTGCATTTTCATCGTGATACCACGTGATAATTGTAGCAAAATGCAGTGTGAATTTCAAAATGCATTCTAAGCCAAATGTGCAGCAAAAGGGTGGAAAAAATGGTGATTTAAATGTATTTTATTTTCCTTAAATGCATTGACACTTACACTTAAGAGGTTTGAATTGCATTTTCATTAAATACCCTGCGATCAGTGTAGACTAGTCAATGTGGATTTGAAAATGCATTCCGAGCCGATCACGTCCCCAACCTGTCAATCATTTTATTAAGGCGGGGCTCAGCAACAGGACGCACAATGGAAATATTCCCCATTAACCAAATGCTTTACACCTGCCTCAACATCTCTCACTGTTTTACACTCTGATTGATGCACATAAGCAAACACTTATTTACTTGCCACCTTACACTGTGGCTACACTGACGCAACAGTTGTTGTGTCGTGTCGCATCGCTGATTATAATGAGTTCAATACTGTCGTTTGTCGTGCCGCTCGTGTCCGGTGTAGACACGGTGTTGCCTTCCTCTCTTCCAAGAATTGACAAACTCACAATTGTTGAGTTGAATTAAGTTATAAAGTTCGAACTAGGAGATAAACTTGCATTTACAAGAAAAAAAAGTCTTCCATTAGATAAATGGAATTGTGAGATAAAATAGGTAATTGTTATGTAAAATGTTATAGGGTTAAAGGAGACATATTATGCCCCATTTTACAATATGTAATATAAGTCTCTGGTGTCCCCAGAATGTGTCTGTGAAGTTTCAGCTCAAAATAC
>NW_015549606.1:105249-107245 GCF_001515605.1 Sinocyclocheilus anshuiensis
TGAGTGGAAGCAGAAACACGCTGTTTTTCGGGCCTGTCTCTTTAAATGCAAATGAGTTGCTGCTCCCCGCCCCCTTTTCCAGAATAGAGCTGCGCCATTACAGCTTTTGCCTGCTAAAAACATCTGTTTTGGTTCTGATTATCATGTTTATCGTGTTATCCTGCGTTTTAAACCATATGAGTTTAAACTTCTGATATATGGTTTTCTGAGTGCACACATACAGAACACGGCTGTCACAGCATGAGTACTAAACTAAGTTCTCATTCACACACAAGTTTACGTTAAAAACACACACAAGTTACAAAACAGTCGGTTATGTCTGTGAAGGTAAACCAGATCTTCTTTATGTACCAAGAGCTTGTAACACTCCAAAGAGAAAGGAAAACTTGAAATCACATCATATGACCCCTTTAAATAGTATTTAATGCTTTAACTGTAGGGCTAATACAATATGTCTCCTATATGAATATTACATAGACCTATTGTTTAAATCAAATTCATGCTTTAAAAGTAGGGTAATCATAGCAGGTTTCATCCATTGTCTGTTTAAACGTCTGCGTTTAGCTTCAAATGGCATCTTTGACGACAGTATTATATAAAAATTATTTGCATTCCGATTCTGACATCCAAAGGCACAACAATAAATTTTTTCTTATTCCATGGATTTTACCCGTTCCCTTTCAAACGTTCTCTCACGTTGTGTATGGGGAAACTCCTGTTTACACTGATACTGAAGCCTGATTTGTTCACGTTTGCGTAGCTGCTCTAGCCCGCCAGAACCTATATAAGTCGGCTCAGAGCGCCATTTCATCAGAATATTCTCCTTCAGCAACGAGGATCATCTCTTCGCTGACACTGGATGGAAGAAGCCGAAGAAGGAAAGAAGCTCTCTCGCGGGTAGGGTTGGGTATCGTTAGAAATTTTCCAGTTCCAGTTCCAGTTTTGCCTAACAATTCCGGTTTTACTTAAATTAACTTTTTTTTTTTTTACTATTTTACCTTCATTGAATGTAGTGTTGCTGGAAGGTAGTAAGTAATGTTGAGGAATGCTAGTCCATCAATCACATGTGAATCAAAGTTTATGTTTTTTACACTATCAATAACATTATGCTAGTCCATAGGGGTGCTCCGATCATGATTTTTGAGGCCGATCGCCGATCACAGAAATCAGTATCTACTGATACCGATCACCGATACCGATCTTTTTAAAGCCTTCTTTTTATAACTTATAACTATTTATAGTGATACTTCAATCAGGATTTTTAGACATTTATTAAGGGCCTGAATTTTTGAAAATGGGGGAAAATGGGGGAAATTCCCCTCTTAGGTGACTTGTGAGAGGGGAAGCAGCTTTCACACAGGAGTCCGCTACTGATCCGTGGCTGTTTACCACAAACACGCTGTTTGTGAAATTACGTCTCACACAAGGTTTTCAAATTATTTTGTAAGATATTTAATGAAGAAATATGAAGGTTCAGCATTACAATTATTTCACCCGCGCCGGACAAAGACTGAGACGGTGACGCTGCATGTCCTGCCAAACCTCTCACGGCAGCGTCATCAGCTTGAGATCGGTCTTTTGAGATCGGCCTTTTAGAGACCGCCGATCAATCATCCCAACGTGATTATTGGCCGATAATGACATTTTGCTTTTCAAGCAGGAATAAACTGGTTGGCCAAATAATCCCTTGAGGGCTAAAACACTTGTTAATTTCTCTAAATTAATTAAATATTAACTGTTATACTTATAACCATGTATACACACACTCCATAAAGCCCCTATTTTAAAAATAATAAAGCAGTCAGGAGATGGTGTGATGCAATGAGTGGTTTCCACATTTTAAAACATTTAAAATGCATGAAAATAAATATTTTCTATCACTTTATCACTCTTGAAATGACCTGTACACTAAATAATCTAACCCTAAATTCGGATAAGACAGAGATATTACTTATTGGACCAAAAGACAGTACACAGAATCTCGTGGATTACAATT
>NW_015549606.1:107386-125625 GCF_001515605.1 Sinocyclocheilus anshuiensis
CGGGTTTAGAACAACATGAGGGTGAGTAATTAATGACAGAATTTTCATTTTTGGGTGAACTAACCCTTTAACTTTGAAACAGATCCTCACACAGGTTTGACCAGAGGACTGGTTTCTGACAGTGGATCTGAAAGATGCGTACTTTCACATCCACATAACCCCCCGCCACAGACCATTCTTGAGATTCGCGTTTGAGGGAGTGGCCTATCAGTACACAGTCCTACCATTTGGACTGTCTCTGGCCCCTCGCACTTTTACGAAGTGCATGGACCCTGGTCTTTCCCCTCTGAGACAGATGGGAATCCGCATTCTCAATTACCTCGACGATTGGCTGGTTTTAGCCAGAACAGAACAGGAACTAATCGCACACAGATCGCTTCTGATCATCTGAGCCATCTGGAGCGCCTCTTGTTGAAAATCAACCCACACAAGAGTCAGTTGTTCCCCAGACAGCAAGCAGTCTTTCTGGGGACTGTTATAGACTCGACCCGAATGCGGGCGTGGCTTACGCCGGAACGGTCCTTGACTATTCAGCGACTGTCGGCATCTTTCAAGCCGGGGACTCTGCATCCCCTCAGGACTTTCCAGAGAATGCTCGGCCTAATGGCAGCCGCCTCCTCTGTGATTCCTCTAGGCCTGCTTCACATGCGGCCTCTCCAATATTGGCTCAAAGCCCATGTCCCGGCACACGCCTGGGCCGGTTTTATGTCAGGGTTACCCATCGCTGTATCGAGGCTGTGGCCCCTTGGACGACTTCTCGCCTGATTCAACCAGGCTTCCGGTTGGGACTGACCTCCAGGAGGAAGGTGGTTACTACGGACGCCTCCAATACGGATTGGGGCACTCTGTTAGAGGGCTGTCCGGCATCCTGGTCGACCCACGAGCGGCGCCTTTACATCAACTTCCTCGAAATGATGGCAGTTTTTCTGGCCCTGAAAACCTTCCTGCCAGCCTTAAAGGGGCAACATGTCCTGGTCCGATCGGACAACATGACAATGGTAGCCTATATCTTCCGCCAAGGCGGTCTCAGGTCACGCTCCCTTTTACAGGATGGCTCGACGCCTCCTGCTTTGGGCACAGAGCAGACTCCTCTCTATCAGAGTGGTTCATGTGCCGTGCAGTCTGAACCTTGGGGCAGACGGGCTCTCCAGAGGCAATGTGGCTCCGGGAGAATGGACACTGTATCCTCTGACGGTTCAGAAAATCTGGTCTGACTTCGGGAGGGCAGAGGTCGACCTCTTCGCCTCAGAAGACAACTCTCACTGCCCAATCTATTTCTCCATACAGCGAGACGCGCTGGCCCATGACTGGCCCAGCTCTCGCCTGTACACCTTCCCCACGATTGCCCTGCTTCCTCAGGTCATCAGGCGGTTCAGGGAAGTCGGTTGCTCAATCCTCCTGGTGGCCCCACTTTGGAGGAACCAAACTTGGTTCCCCGAGTTAATGCAGCTGTCAGCAGCTGCCCCTTGGCCGATACGAATGTGAGATGGCGCCGACGCTGATGGCTGCCTCCGTGGCGTGCTCCGCAGTTGTTTTTATGTTTTTGTTAGTTTGTCCGGTCTTTAGTTATATCCCTGCACTTCAGTGACTGGTGTGCAGCACGAAGCCTGGACCCAGTATCTTGTGACGTGTCCCATGTGCTGTGCTTTTTACAAGAGCTACTGGACAACGGGCGTGCCCCTTCCACGCTCAAAGTTTATGTGGCAGCTATCGCAGCAAATCATTCCCTTGAAGCTGGCCAGTCAGTCGGCAGAAACGACTTGGTCGTTAAGTTCTTGAAGGGCGCCTGGAGATTGTATCCTGCTCGCCCTCAGACCGTGCGCCGACCTGGGACTTATCCATAGTCCTAAAGGGCCCTAAAGTGCCCGCCTTTCGAGCCGCTCCATTCGGCCGACTTGCGGCCCATGTTGCATAAGACCTCCTTCCTTTTGCCATTAGCGTTGGTCAAGGGAGTGGGTGACTTGCAGGCACTGTCAGTCAGTGCTTCCTGTCTGATGTTTGGGCCTAACGACTGTAAGGTCGTCCTCATGCCAAGACACGGTTATGTACCCAAGTTGCTCTCAGCTCCGTTCAGAGCCCAGGTTATTACCCTTCTAGAGCTCCCCGCTGCAGACGGCGAGCAAGGTCCCAATCCACTCTGCCCAGTGAGGGCCCTTAGAGTGTACATTGAGCGCTCTGGTCTTTTCAGACAATCAGAGCAGCTGTTTGTCTGCTTCGGAGGCCGCTGTAAAGGGCTGCCGGTTATGAAGGAAAGACTTTCCCACTGTTCCGCAGTTTGAAGACAGATGTCTACTTCTTTGCAATGCAAGGGTAAATAAAGAACTGATGTTTGAATAAGTAGAGCGTTTCCTTTACTCAAGAAACGCTGTCTATAAAGGCTAATGTTTTTGTGTGTATAAAGAGCAGAGAAGAGTCTTAGCATTTGCTGTCTAGTTGTAGCCAATACACTTTTGTACGTTTTAAATATCATAGCTGTTCGTATTTTAAATCGTGAGATTTTGGCCAAATGTATTAACAAGAGAAACTGAGCACCCATATAGCTACAATAAACTTTATAAACTGCAAACTGGTGAAAACGTGATGCTATTAATTTACTGCCTCAGAGGCGGCCGTTCTAATGATGGACGAAACACAGATCTCTGTCACTCGCTCGTCAAAAACCTCATTAACTACATTTGAGTATGATTTTCAGAAAGTAAGTGCAAGTGTTTGATCATATATAAAGCCAAAATACCAGCTCTGATGACGCAATGTTTAATTATTGGAAAAATCAAAAATACGTTTCCCCTTTCTATCTTTTTTTTTTTTTGTAATGCTTAGTGGTGGGCCGGGGGATTTTTTACATATCAAAACTGTGCCGTGGAAGAAAAAAAGGTTGGGAAACAGTTAAAACACCTTTTAAAAGTTTGCCTGGTGGCTAAATGATGCCCGAGTTAATTTTTTGATCAAGTACTGTATATGTTTTACTTTACATTTAAGTACAGTAAAGTTGTTTTTTTTTACTTTTTAAGTACAGTGCAGTTTTTATTTAACTTTTAGGTACAGTACATTTTAATTTAATCATTTAAGTTTTTTTATTTGCCTGTATGTAAGCAGAGCAGTGTTAATGTTCAAACTGTATTTATTTACAATGTTTAAAGTGGCAGACAATAATAAATATTCTTACTGGGAATAAAACTGCCTAATTTTTTAAACTGTGCATAGCTGTAGCTGAATAATTAGGCATACTACGCTACTGTATTTTAATGTTGGTCATTATGGTGGTACTTGGAGAGCCACATATTGTCTGAGGTGGTACTTGGTGTAAAAAGTTTGAGAACCACTGTTCTAATAAAAGTATTTTTAAACTACATTATATTATGAGCATAACAATTTGAGTAAAAAATGTATTTAATTAACATGAATTTCAGAAATGTTTTTGTATGTCCCACTTTGTGCCCATGTGCTCACTGGTGTCTGTTTAAATGTTAAAACTGTTAGCGCCACAACCGAATATCTGCTAGCCTTACAACAAACTGGAAATGGCAATCGATACCAACACCTCTTGGAAAACAACACTTATAATCAGCACCTCACCTCAGGTTTGAGGAAAAATACTGTTTTACTGTTTATGATAATACTAACTGATTTACTGACTGATTAAAACCCTTTACTCTCTGCTATTTACGCACTTATCTGTTTATGTTTCGTGTTGTTTTCGCAGTGTGATGAAGCCTCGCAGATTCTTGCAGCGCAGCAGCACAGGATTCGCCGCTCGGACAACATTCTGTCCTCTTCCTTTGTTTCCCCCTTGTCAGGTAGAAAGGAGTTACATTTTTTCAGTAAATGTAATCCCTATATCAAGAAGATGTCCTACTGGATTTTCCTTTTTTTTCTTCAATCAAATAATTTAACGAATGTGCAGCTCATGTAAAAAGGTTCCTCTAAGAAAAACGTTCCATTCCAATCTAGAAATATTATAATAGAATTTAATAGGCTAAGGACAAGAGAACATTAACGCGCTGCGAGTTTAAACAGTCATTATCAACGTGCACCACTTCGCCTGCGCCAAGTTACCTCCTCTTTTGTTTTAAGCATGTATAGCTAGCTTCGATTAGTGATGGCCTCTTTTGAAACACACTGCTTCATGAAGCTTCGAAACTTTTGCGAATCAATTGTTTCGAAACAGTGGTTCGGAATCGGAGCACGTATCAAAATGCCAAAGTCACGTTATTTCAGTAAACGAGGCTTCGTTACGTCATAACTGTTTCGAAATTTCAATAGTTCGCCTTAGAGGGGCGATCTCTGTGAACCCGTGAGTCATGCGAGTTCACTGAGATCGACCCCCACACCACTGCGTCAGCGTCTGTTTATACGATCTCGGATCAGTTTGATCAATTTGTAGATATTTTGAATGAGACATTTGTGTAATTAAAAGGATGAGTAGTAATAGTCTCTTACTGGCCTGTTTAGACAAGCTCTCCATAAAACAAACGCACTAAACTTTTTGCAATCAAAATTTTATTATTTTGATTGCATTTAATATATTATACTTTCAAGAAAGCGTTTTCATTGGGTTTGTAAAAGCTGTTTTTATGCATGTTTTGGTCTGAGATTTTGTTGCATTTACACAGTTTTGACCAGCAGGCGTCAACAGTGAATCATTTTGCGAAGCAATTGGTTCGATTGATTCGAAGCTTCGAAATGGTTCGTTTCTCCCATCACTAGCTTCGATATTCGAGAAACTTTGCTTGTAGGAGAGGTAAATTTAGCCTTTTTTTTTAGTTCCTCCTTCGTTGTGAATATAGCTTTTTTTTATTTGTTACTGTCTAATCATTAAAGTAAACTTTGAAAATATTGATTTGTTTACTTAAATGTAACCTACATAGAGTGCTGCCCCCAAACACTGCATGGTTTGCATGTCTCCTTGATCAAACACACCTGATTCAGATCATCAGCTCATTAGTAGAGATTCCAAGACCTGAAATGTGTGTGTCAATCAAAGGAGAGATGCAAAATGTTCAGTGCTGGGGCCTGGGGGGGCTCCAGGAACGTGGTTGGGATCCACTGGCCTAGACCAATGATATCCAACGTGGTGCCCTGGAGTCTGTGAGTTGCACACTAAATAAATAGTCGACATTAGGGCTGAATTAGGAATTGTGGTTAATATGTCTGCATGTTCTGCATGTCTCCGTGTGAACTGTGAAGGAATGACACGGTTTTACAGCGTTTTCAGCATCTACTTATCAATGAAGACAAACAGTCAAAATAAAAGTTTGTTTTAACTTGAAGAAATTATAACAGAAATATATTACATGCTAATATATAACTTTTCAAAGTAATAATAATAATAATTTTTAAAGGAATATCATACAACCAGGTTTTTTTT
This sequence comes from Sinocyclocheilus anshuiensis, assembly GCF_001515605.1. NCBI lineage: Eukaryota > Metazoa > Chordata > Actinopteri > Cypriniformes > Cyprinidae > Sinocyclocheilus > Sinocyclocheilus anshuiensis. The sequence goes on from NW_015549606.1 coordinate 112,755, forward strand.
TTCATTTATTTATACAGCAGCATTATACTAAAAAATAAAAATGCAATGTTTGGTTGTAAATCAATTTTCTTTTGATTACATTTTTTTTTAAAGGATCGATTAAATGGTTTAAGTTTTCTTAATTCACAAAGGATTTCATGAGGGCCTAATTAAAAGATAGCTACTCTGTGTAGTTTAATTGTAAACAAAGTTATGTTTACCGTCATTCTTAAGTTCTAACAAACATATGGAAAGCATTTCCTTCCCCATTAATGGTAAATGCATATTGTGATAAATATCGATATGTATAATATGGCAGTAAAATATTCAGGGAAATTAATATTTCTATAAATTTAACTGGAATATTTTCTAGCATAGATTGTTGAATTATATATATCAAACAAGTAGCTCTCTAGACTATTTTATCCTTCACTCAGTAGATCCCTGTCCTTTTGGATTGCTGCAGAAAATAAGCTCTGTGATCAACAAAAGTTTATGATTCTTACATGTTTTATTCATTGTTATAATGTCCAAAATTAACACTTTGAACAACGTTTTGTAGCCGAAGTACAATCAGCAGAAGTAAAAAACTAAACGTTTTTTGCCTTGCTGTCACTTTTCTGTTACACAGGTACAGCTTTTTTGCTGGTCACACCGGAGGAGTTTCCAGCTAAGCTTGAGAATGCAGAATTTTTTGAGAGAATTGAGAAATTTGTGCAGGTCCATAGAAACAGTTTTCTTCTGCTTCAAGCCCCAGTTTACGGAAAAAGGGAGTGGGAGATTTTATCATCAGTGCAAAACAGGTGCATAATGAATTAAAATCTACAAATGTACAACCTTATTTTGAAAGCAAGCACCTTACATACTTCCTTGACCAAAGGGTCTAGGGATGGCATCTGGAGAGCCACTCAGACTAAGATCTACTCGGACTCAGAATAAGATGCCTGTGTGGCCTAATTATTTTTTAAATAATTAGTTTAAATTTTATTAATAATAAACAACTAATGAACCACACATGCAGTGAGGTCTGCTTAATTTCAAAATTCTTTTAATATACCGAGCTGGACAAATACAAGTATGTGATAAAATGGCTTAACTCTGCAACAGATTTCTTGGCTGTAACCTCAGAGTCATACCTGTGCACAGTACTGCTGATGTAGTGAAGGGAATTCTGGTCATTGCTAAGGTAAGCAGTGATGTTTTTCTACAATTTAGTGTGAATGATTCACACGCTTTATTAATTATTCAAATTTTCTAGAAATGTTTTAATTTAATAGTGAATGCTGTATCGAGGTTAATTATGGGCTTTTAATGTTCATTTTAATTTAACGTCAAGGACAGTGCTCACTATACAAGCATGCATAGGAAAATTGCATATATAAGAAGTTTATTACTAGCATGGTGCATACAAAACGTTTATTGGCCTTTTTATTCCAGGCCACAAGTAAACCCAATGTGGCGAATTTGAGAGATCAGATGTCTTTGGCTTGTACTCACATCATTGATCATAGCCCAGTTTGGGGAATGCTTCAAGAGATGCAGTTCTAGTGAGATTTACGCCATGTTCCTCTCCATTCATGTTCTTATTGCTTACTATACTTGTTCTGAACAGCAGATGTCAGTATTGTTTCATAGTAAGTTGTGTCAAATCTGTTTCTTGCCATTCATACTTTGTTGTTTAGCCTTAAAAAACATTTTCTTTCAAAATAGTTCATCAACTATTAAGAACAAAGTATAAACATAGTTAGAGGGAAAATGGCCACCTTTTATTTGTGCTGGAAAAGTCTTCAAAGTCAGAATACAGAATAGTATTGAAAATATTGATATTGTAGCTCTCACATTGCTCTTTATCATTACAAATGTGTCATGCTACAGAGAAGGTAAATAAATAAATTAATAAATACATTATTCAGTTCAGAAAGCAGCAATTGTCCCCATTTCATTTTTGACTGTCCTCAATGATTTCCTCTATATGGACCACAAGGCTTTCCATTAAGTCATATGTGACCAAGGCACACTGCAAGACCTGCAAATGATATGTTTAGTACAGCTTGTTTTATGATTCACTGTCACTATTTTAAAACTGAATTCAGATAAGTAGAACTTATAATCTAACCTTATCCTGTGCCTCACATGGCATGTTGCCAAGCGTCTCCGTTTTCACAAGCAAGCTCTGAACTGATCTCTTCCTAGAGGCCTCCTTAAATTCTGTTGGGAAAAAGCAATGTTACTTCAAGTCAAAATCCATGTTCTTCACTATATAATAATTACTATTTAACAAAGAAAGGATACAAAGCATGTATTACCTTTAGCCTTGATCTTTTTGTCCTCTCTAAGTCTTTTCAACTCTGTACCATAGTATGATTTTGACATGCTTAGACATAGTCGTAATAATTTCGTGTAACTGTCTGCAATGTGGCACAGGTCTGTCCATATTCCAGTCTGAAAATAACAGAGTGGGTCTTATTAATAGAACATGATGAAAATATAAGTGTAATGATATATATATATAGTTGTGTTTTGACAAAATGCTGTAAAAAATCTTACAGAAATTTTTCTTTCCTGTATCAATAAATACCGCAGAAGATTCAGAGACTCCATTACCCTTTAAAACAATGAAGAAAATATGAATATGGGAAAAAAAAACAACCTAAGATAATATCTATTTTGCCTAATACAGAGAGTTATGCAGAACAGGTGCATATTGTGGTAAAAGCTGACAGGTTTACCATTTGCATATCAGCAGGATGAAGGAAGGCCTAAGTAATTTATCAGGGGCAGATTATTCAGACGAGGTATGTCAATCACTCAGGTTTTAGTATCATTTTAGGAATGACACAGGATCTGCCTCAAAATATTGGACTGCTCACCATCTGTTCTGTATTGTGGGATCATGGCAGTAAACCTGGACTACACTCATAAATAAATTATGGTTAGGGATGGATTGTATCTTGTTAGTAGGAGATCTAACATTTAAAATAGAGACAGCTGCCATATGTGGAGGCTGTACTTGGGTTACGATTCATGTCAATGATTTGTTGATATAAAAATTGATTAGATCCATCAAGATGCAGTTCTGAGCATTTAGCGGCTATTGTTTTCCTTTAAGGTCTTTGTAAAAATACAGGTTTTCTTCACCTGTCCATCCCATGTAGCAAGTCGGTTTCATGGCCCTGTGGGAGAATGAGAGTTTCTCTGAGCAGTGAGATGAGCGGAGTCCCCTCAAACCAGCTGTCATCATAGGCTGACTTTAATAGCAAAAGAGAAAAATATTTCTAACATTAGTGATTCAGTGTTGATCAAAATCCTGCCACTTGGACAAGCAGACAGATAAGCAATGTTTTGTGCACTACCTTTCTGCAGCGTTCCACTTGATTCTTTATGTTTTTGATGATGATACTTTCTACACCTGCATGATGGCTAGTCTTCATGATGCGTCTTAGAGCATTTAACAAAGGCAGAATAAGCAATTAACACTCAGACAAAAATGTTCTACTTTTTAGATTTATGTCAACCAGAATACTGCATTCACATATTGATAGCAGTTTTAATTAAATATATATTTAAACTTTCTAGATACCATACCTGAAAAATGTGTGCTTGGCTTCACCATTAAGCTTCTCTATAAAGAGCTGGAACACCACAAGGCTTTTCCCTCTCTAAATGAAAGAGGGCACATGACCACAAACAAAAAACTGGCTTTAACAGATCAGATTTACTTGTAAAAGCAAGTTGTGTCTCATCCATACTTACCAAATGCTGGATCAGACAGTCAATCATAATTGTAATTAAGTTCTGTGAACAAATAACAATTCTCGTTAAAATGGTAAACATTTTTTTTTTTTTTACCAAGGATGCACCAATTATTACAATTCTGGGAATCATTCTACCAATAAGTTAAATATATATATATATATATATATATATATATATATATATATATATATATACATATATAATATTGGCTGATTACTGCTATGGAACCAATATATTGTGCATCCTTAGATTTTACCACCAAGAAGTTATGTATGTTTTAAGAAGCGGGTGATATATTATTTCTTTATTCCATAACAATACATAGCATTGCTGCATACCTTTGGAACCTCATGAAATGGTTTCAGCTCTAAGAGCTCCACTGGGAGACTGCAGTCTGTTACTCTTTCCAAACATTTAACATGTAAGTCCTAAAAAATGCAAGACATTTTCTAGCAAATGACTACTCATTACTGAAAATTAAAGCATGAACATCATTTTCTGTTCTTGTAATGACTGTAATAATAAATGTTTTGATGGAGGTTTACTCTACCAGTCCTTTCAATATCCATGATTCATCCTTTCTGTATGGGGATAAAAAGCAGGAAGGAAAGTCAGACTAAATACATGGCACACCATTTTGGTATTTATATTTATTTATTTTTAAATAATAAAAATTGTTGTTTACACACCTACTTAAAAGAAGATTGATGTATTCCATATTACACTGCAGGACGAAAACAGGGCTGAAATATTAAATTAAACATTTTTGTTAGAGCGCAGGTACATTAAAGCTGTAGCGATCGCATAAACTGCTTTCATATAGACATTGTGTACCACAAACTGAAAAAATGATGGAAGTCTCTAAATTCTTTTGGTGCCAAATATATCAGTATGTTTTTGCGCACAAAATAAGATTCTCAACTCTGCAAGTGAAGGGTATTTTAACCCCTTTTGAAAGCCCAAGAGATCTGTGGCCTTAACAGTTCACACTGTCTTTGAGTCTGGTAAACACATGGTGAGATGAGGAAAAAAACACATTTTTGAGGTCTAACTGCTACTTACCTAAAAACTGCAGGAAACACTTCTATGGCAATAAGCTGGACAAAGAGCAAGTAAGCCATGCAAGCTCTTGATTCATTCAGATGAAAAGCATCTTTCTCCGAAATTGTGTCTTCTTTTCCTCTCAAAGGATAGAACAGGATTTTTGGCAGAGATTGTTGGATCACTGCTAGGATTGCCTAGTATTTGAAGCACAGAAGCACTCAGAAGTCAGGTCATCATTTTCCTAAAAGTACCGTGCCTAAGCCCAATAGTAACAACAAAGTAAGTGATATCATTACCATTATTTCTGTGGCAAAATTCCACAAGGGTGAAATTTCTGTCATGTTCGCCTCTCTGTCCAGTTGAACTTGGAGGAGAGGTTCCCTTAGACTCTTCATGCAACTGAGCAATTACAGAAAGAAAGGAAAATGTGAAGAATTAGGTAAAATACTGGTTAAGATCACATGCATATAATCAACAAAGGGTTACATATTTCTCAACATTGTCACTTAAATGACTGCTAATTTGCAAAATGTTAACTGACATCAGACTCTGACAATCATATATTTTTAACTTAAGACACCCCATCATATCTTCATTGATGGTTTCTCTTGCATAGAACAACACTGAACATTGTCTAAATCCCATAGTTATTATCATTAGGGCCAGAGCATTTCGATGTTTCAAGAGTTTTTCAGTCTTGCGACAACCGATCATATTTTAATTTCAATCATGACAACTCTCTGAAGATTTTAGCATGGTGATGGATATGACAATGTTAATGTATTTGGTCTTGGCGGAATTGCTGCTGCTGTTGGTCATTGCTGTATTTGTAGATTATTGCTGCTGCTGCAAGCAAGTACAGGAACTTGCTACTGCCAATGCATATGGCGATACGGTGCCATGAGTATTTAAGACATACTGCTGCTGCACAAATAGCATATAAAATAACCCGTAGCAGATCTATACAGGTGGAGCTGGGGAAGGTGGAGGGTTTCAGAGAAACTCTGAAAGCACGCTGCAGGAATCTCTAGAGAATGCTAGCCAGCCATATAAATGCAAGGCAGTAAGCTCATTGGCTGCATATGCAGCATGAACCAATCAGCTGTGCCAAGTCGTTTAACTCTCTGAATATCATCGGTTAGGTTAACAACCCGTCGCCTGCGCCATCTAGAGTTTCATGACTGAACTATATATTAATACTTTTTGAGAATTGCTTGCTTTTGCTTTGAACAAAATAACCAACATTTCAATTTCTTAATAGACCAGTGCCGACCAATATATATCTTAATGGCTTTTGAATGTTTAGACGTCACTGCAGCACTGTTAAATCTAATACTAACACTATAAATACAATATAGTTAGATCTAAATCTGGACGATCGTTCATATCATTATATCCCACAGCCCTAAAACTTGCTCTGTGATAAAGCACTATGGCATTATAGACATAACAGTGTGACTTTCCAGGGATCAACGCTAAGTAATTTTTACTTGCACTGCCAACATTTTCACTGGCCCTGCCACAAAAAATAAAATAGTTGCTGTTATCATTGTTACAATCGTGTATTCTAATAAATAAGCTTATATTATATGACACCAATATTTTAGATACCAATTAAATTTTACAATTCCCTATTTCAATTATGATACCACAGCGAAAATCACTAGCAAAACATAAAATAAATATAAAGTTTAAACATTATTAAAGACAAGTGACAGCCAGTAAATAAGAACAAATAAACAAATTAAGTAGTAGCACAATTAAATATAGGCCTATAGCACTATATTTAGAAATGAAATGATGCTTTAGGTTTTTATGTTTGCAGATGTTCAGGTACAGAAATTGAAAAATCACATAAAATAACATTGCATATTCTTCACCCTGTGTTGCACCTTGATTTTTCATAGCCATTTGAAATTAGAGACAACCACTGCATTTTAATCATGAATTGAAAAAAAAGTGCAATGTTTGATTTATATTAGACTGTATCATTTCAAAATCTGAAGCAAAAACAGAATGACCTGACTTTAGCTTTGTGAAATTATGCTACATAAAACATCTGTATGAAACAGAAACAGCAGGTGGGCTGAATGAGATGCAGATTCACTCTCTGACAGCAGGCGGCGCTTATGGAACAGTAATACAGCGTTTCCTTGGTTACCGCTGTAAATGCAGCAGCTGCTTGTATTAACACTAATTTAAATGCATTATACAGAGACAAAATGAAAAGAAAACGCCATTTCTGAAAACAGTCAGTTCCCCTCAGAAACACATTCATATAAAATTCAATATTTGGATTTTCTTCCTATATTTCGCGCATCGTGAACAGTGAACTTGTTCTGCCTGCTACAGTATTTTCTCCTCTTTGTGTTTCACACAGAACAGAACAGTACTGAAAGCAGTTGTCTTTCCCAAATGCTTTTTAATCGTTTGAATTTTTAAATTAACAAGGCTTCAAAAACATGCAAATGATAAAATGTCGTGACGACGCTGCAGTGGCCCGATCGGGCAAGTGACAAATCCGTCTACTGTCCTGAACGTCTTTCACGCTGGCCCCGGGCCATCGGGCACTCCTTATTGTCGAGCCCTGCTTTCTTTAAAACTGTTTGAAAAAATGTGTATTGTAAAAGCACCATACAAATAAATTTGACATGACTTAACACAATTGGGTCAATGCCTCATTGACTGCATTAGTAAGAACAGGTTTAAAACATACAACTTTAGAAGAGCAGCTCTTTGTTTGGTGGCCATTGAGTTTGTGTCTTGATTCTTGACTTCCTGCACAAAGGGTTGTACAAAGGTCAGTACTGCAGTGCAGCATCGGCAGAGCCCATACACATCTTCCTGTTCCTGTTTGTGTGAGTAAGGTACAGGCAGCTTTGAAATCTGTTTCTGCAGAGAATCAAGGGCCAAAGCCAGTCCATGGGCCTTCGACTCACTCATTCTCAACAGCACTGGGTAGGGAACAAAAAGAAAATGTGTTATTACTTGCAGTGGCAGCAGAAGGAGCCCTGTTTATTTTTGGCTTGTATTTTTAAGTTGAAACACTGTTTTATACTGGTTTGCAGGATGCATCAGGATTATGGCTTTAGCTGTTTTGAGGTTCTTTTCCTCAGCAGTTGTTCAGTTACCTGACTGAATAAGAGGCATAAGGACAGTGATGGTGTCTGCAATGGCATTTGGATCAGTGTCCTCCACTTGCTGAAGTAAAATATCAAGGAGTTCTTTCACACTGCATATCTGCAATAAAATTGCATTGTCATTATTGCACAGTAGTATTTAATATCATATTTGAATAAGCACAATCTTACCTGTACAAGCTGATTGAGGATAGCCTGACAGTTGGCAGGACTCCGGTCCTTTCTCAGCACTTCATTCACCAGTGCAGGCAGTAGACCACTGCCCATAGACCTCACTATGTGCTGGGAAGACATTTATATATTTGCTTTTTTTTTTCCTTTCTTTCTTTTTTTACATTTAATGGTACATTTGACATTTTTACTGTACTGTACATATTAAGTGTGTCGTACATAAGTGTACATAAAAGTGTGTCGTAAATCCATTATTTAATACATGTTGGCCTACTTTTTTTTTTTTTTTTTATGTAGACCTGTCTTCTGCACATGCTTGAAATTAAAAAATCCACAATCAACATGATAACAATTTAGCATTTGATAGACACTGGCTGTGTATTTTGAAATCAGTCATTTGAAAATATAGTGTGTATTTGGTGCATTTAAGCTCTGCTTTAAAACATGCTATGGCATGTTCCTTAGTGTGTGCTACATGTGTGGAAGAGTGGAGTAGTGCAAGAAAATGGTAAATCAACAGCTCTTAATGGAGTGCTACTCCTAAGAGGGCTTCCAGTGGAGCAAGAAATCTGACTGGTTCTCCGCTAAACTGCATTCCCACACCCAAGGGTCAAGGGGGCCAGTCAGTTAGGCAGAATGACAAAGTGCTGGTTTAGCAGAGGTACAGCCCATCAAATTCTACCAATCCCAGTGGATTGATGTCACAAATATGACCCTGGGATGGGATAGGAGTTTGGATGTTGTCGCACCTGTCTGTCTCTCAGAAACCAGAAACGCACTGTAAAATCGAATTAGTTAACCTTACTTTAATCTTAAAAAAAAGCATACAAACAGATTGTCTTAAAAAATCTAAGTAAAAAGCACTTTTTAGTTACAAAAAGTTACTAATTTGTTTTAAGTTAAATATACTAGGTGTATTCCAAACAACTCATTTAAGTTGAGCTAACTAATGTAACATTTATTGCAACTTGGCATTTTTCAGTTGTATTTACTTGAACAGGGATCTAATTTATTTGTTAAAATCATGCAAACTGATTGTCGTAAAGTTTTACCAAGTGTTACTGTAATTATGTAAGTGCTTCACCTGTTCAGCAATAGCACTCACTTGCTAACATAACCATCAGAGCGACTACCGCTGCATCAACAGCTGCAGTTACTGGTTTTTAAATAAAGCATTATATAGTTTTTACATTGAAGACCCATATTTGACCTAACCTGCAGGCTCTACTCTTCAGCACAATGGTAACTTCCCCAAAAACGCAGACATGACAGAAACCCTTTTAAAACCAAAAATAGCAAAACATTAAATATTAACAGATCTCCCCCAACTTAATATTGTGCAAAAGCACATACAACCCCAATTCCAAAAAAGTTGAGACATTTTGTAAAATGTAGCAAAATCAAGAATCTGTGATTTGTTAATTCCGTTTTCCTTTTATTTAATTGACAAAAGTACAAAGAAAAGATTTCCAATGTTTTCACTGATCTGCTTAAATGTATTTTGTAAATATAAACAAATTTTGATGTTGATGGCTGCAACACACTCCAAAAAAGTTAGGACAGAGGCAAAATAAAAGTGAAAAGGTTATAGAATATCCAAGTTCAACTGTTTTGAAACAGTCCAAAATAAACAGGTGAATTGGTAATAGGTGAGGGGATCATGTTTGTGTATAAAAGGAGCATTTCAGTCTTTGCCAGCAAAGCCACTCTGTTCCAAATTTCATAAGGCAAGTGTCAAACAAATCAAAAATCACATTTCTCAAAGCAAAATCGCAAAGAATTTAGGTCTTTCACCAACTACCATACATAATATTGTAAAAGATTCAGGGAATCCAGAGAGATCTCAGTACATGTAGGGCAAAGCAGGAAACCTCAGGTAAATGTGCATGACCTTTGAGGCCTCAGATGGCATTGCATAAGAAACCATCATGCTGCAGTGTTAAATATAGCCACATTTGCTCAGAAGTACTTCAGAAAACCGCTGTCATTTACCACAGTCTGCCGCTGCATCAAGAAATGCAACTTGAATATCTGTTACTCTAGGACAGGGGTGCCCAACCCTGTTCCTAGAGATCTACCTTCCTGCAGAGTTCAGTTCCAACCCTGATGAAACAGCTGTCTGTAATTATCAAGTGCTCCTTCAGATCCTAATTAGTTGGTTCCGTTGTGTTTGATCAGGGTTGGAGCTGAACTCTGCAGGAAGGGAGCTCATCTCATATAGTCAAATAGACAGTGGAAATGTGTGCTGTTGTCAGATGAGTCCACGTTTCAGCTTGTTCTTGCACTGTTAACTTAGTAAAATTATGTTCATCTTATTTGTTTCTGCTCTGTTGACATTACTCAGTTTGATCGAGTTTTTATTACTTTCTGTTACTTAAAGCATTGCAATTAAGTTCAGTAAACTTAATTTCTTTGTGTTCAATGAAAAGGACGAACATGTGGCTCCTTTGTGGGAGTATTAGTAAACCTACAAATAAAATGCTAATTTACTTCTTTTTTTTTTTTTTTTTTTTTTTTTTTATTTTCATCATTTTCAAACTTAAAATCAGCAGGCTTTTATTTTGGCGGGTTTTGTCGGCAAGTAACTATATGCGCTTCCGACAGACGCGTGCGAGCATTAGCACTTGTACCACCGTGGACATTTTTAAAAGACTTTTGCGTGCTTTTTTCGTATTGTCAACAAATATTGTTGTAAGTTATTTACTTCCACAGTCTATAAATATGTAAGCAAAAAACACTGTAATGGTAATGTTTAAAGTGTTGTCAGGTGGTAATTGAAGCAAAGTAAACCCTTTGAAATTAGCCGCGAACTTAACTTGTCTCATTCTTAACGTAACGTTAAGTTAAACATGATGGCGCAAGCAACCGCGAAGACGGAAGATATTAATTCTGTATATTACCAAAGACTGAAGATAATACCACCGCGATAGATTCTGTATGTAATTGATTTTATTCTACGTTGAGGACACTTTATAAAAACTACAGAGGATGGGACACAGCCGCCTTCACTAACACGACGCAGTTTGAAATTCAAACAGTAACGGTCATCTGACCGGCGGACGGATGGGTGCTAAGCCAAAGGTAAGCATTATAAATGTACTTTTATTCGTCGTTTTTTCCATGTAATGTAAAATTTCACTCAAAATGTATATTGTTGTATGTTAATAAGTTTTCAAATTCCCCTCTTTGTTATTTTACATATCCCTGTTGATTAATTTGCGCGTGCGGTGGTTCAAGATACAGTCTGAGGTAAATTTATGTTTATCTCTTTTAGTTGTTTAAATTGGTCACTAAAACACGTAACTTTACAATCATATATTTAATATTTTCAAAACTTTGTCTGGTGTGAAGTGTTTGTTCTTGTAGTAAAATAGGCTTTGTCGTGGATCCTGGACGCTCACGCGATTCTGTGAGAGGCGTTTACAATTTAAAAATAATTTAAAAAAGCACACACACGATTTAGTAAAGACTAAATATCAGTCTGACAGAAGACAAAATGAGCATTGTGAAGCTATATTTATAATAATCGTTTATATTGCAATTGTGTTTCAGGGCAGTTCGTGAAGACAGATGTTAAGACAACCTTTGGACTGAAGTCAGTTCCAGTTCCACCTGCCACATCAGACTGCTGTATATGGAGGCCCTTATGTGTGTGTACTTTTCGTTATTGTGCATGCAGATATTATTCAGGTACGTGAACACTTGACTATTGCATGAATAATGAATGTACCATCTTTGAATGTACCAGAATTTTAATTGATTAATTGCAGTTGAAATAAGAATGAATTAGGAAATTTCCCCCCAATTACACTACTAGTCAAAAGTTTTTGAAGAGTAAGATTTTTAACCTCTTGAGACCCGGCAAAATATTTTAGGAAAAAATTAGTATTTTTTTTTCATGTCATTACATTGTTTAGAGCATTAATAAAAATGTAAAAAAAAATAAATAAAATGTAAAAATGATATTTCATAAGTTATGCTACGTCCTTGGTAGAGGACATCAAGACTCAAATTAAAAAAAATAAAAGACATGAATGAACATGCATAAGCAAAAACAATTTATTTAAAAAAAAAATCACCTATACATTTTTAATTTTCAGGATTTTTTTTACCAACCTTTGTATAAAGATAATTCTCAACTATGTTATAACAGAATGATTTGATATACCATTTTTCTTTATGCAATATGTGTGAAAAATGGCCATAAACAGGTTCTCTCATTATATGTATCTATAAACTGTGTTTTTGGGGCAACATGCAATGAAAAAAGAAGTGTAATAATGGGAGTCATAATTGACAAGATTTTCATAATATATAATATTTCATAGGTATATTGAACCGGTGTCCTCATATGAGGACATGTATGAAAACAATGTTCTGTTTCGTAACCGAAAGTCATATTTTGATTTGAAACCCCATTACATTTCCCTGAGATGTTGATTTATGACACACATTAAAGGGGTCATATGATGCTATTTTAAAGATCATTATTTTGCATTTTATATTGTTCTTAGTAGAATTCGTATCATTATCTAATCAGTATTTGTTAGTTTTTCCCCAATTTAATTTTTTTTTTACAGAAACACTGAATGACCAAAAAAGCACCACAGGTATAATGTAATGTACTCATTCTAAAATATTTAAAAAATCACTTACATTGCTGGTAGGTTATTGCACAAATTAACACACTCTACAATTAAAAAAAAAAAAAAGTTCTAAACTAACGCGCTGTCTTCACTGTATCTAACGCACACACTCTCAAGGCTGATTTAAGGCTTTTA
>NW_015549606.1:125802-130362 GCF_001515605.1 Sinocyclocheilus anshuiensis
GGGGGGGGGGGCGGTAATTTCAAAATCACACAAGGTCCCCAGATAATACTAATCCTGTGCGAATAGGGCTAAAGATAAGTAGCACACTTAGCAGATATTTCCATATTGCGCAAGTGTGAAGCTCTGTTTTGGGGATTACGTCTCTTTATATCAGGCAACCCAGTTGTGTTCCTCTGCGGCCAGATTAAACCTGGTTGTAGCCTATATATGCTCTATTCATTCTTTTTTAGAAACCTCGCACTTTTCTACTCAGTTTTAAACGTAAAATTTTAAACAAATTAAGCGTGGTCCACTGCTGCACACGTGCCACAATATCGATACAGGGCCAGCTGTATCGATACTCGTATCGTCAAATCTCTGTGACGATACATCGTCGTATCGATATTTTGAACACAGCACTACTACTTACCACACATTTTACAAGATTAGATGTTTGTCAGGGGTGCACAGGATCTGCAAATCATTCGCCATCGTCCTCAGTCATCTCTCCTTACTCTGTTTATGTGGTAAGTGAAATTTTATTTACTGTAATGTAACAGGCAACCGTTACACCGTGTCTACACCGGACGCGACAGTTATCACCGTGCCGCATCAGCTAAAGTCTGTCTACACTGAACGCGACAAAGCGACCGTTGAAAATCATTTGAAATTTGTGTCAGCACGTCATAAATGGAATGCGGCAGCAGTTTACTGTCGGGGATTTGTCGTGTCGCACCGCTCCGCATCCAGTGTAGACAGCATCACTGATTATAATAAGTTCTATAGTATTTTGTCGCGCTCGCGTCCGGTGTAGACACGGTGTAACATTGGTTTGACTGTTTTAGGAATTGTTATTTGTTTTCTGTGCCTTATAAGGATTCAGGCTTCGGACACAAACTTTCAACAATTAAAATGAAACTTTAAGCTTTTCAAAGCTATTTCAAACCTTCAGACGTGGCTTTCTCAAGCCAACTTCAAAGTTCATCTATGAACTTTACTTATCTAGTTTAATTATTTGTATGAATGCATAATAGGAAACTGACTGTCTTCAGAAAAGTTTCAATGGCATTTGCTTTCCATCTTCCCTCCGTGTAATGCGTAATAAAGCAGTGTTTAGAAGCGCAGCTTTGTTTAGAGGTTACCGTGGAAACAGCTCTGTTCTGCAGTTCATAAGCGCCACCTGCTGTCAAACTGAATTTACAAATTCATTCAGTCTGCCGTATTTTTATTCAGACCAATTCAAAAATCGGACCAGATTTTTGTTGTAAATCTTAACCGGTCAATGGAAAATAGGCTACCTTGTTATCAGAAGTGTTGAGATTTTTAGAATGCACATGAGCTTATGTAGAACTGTTTATGGAGCAGATAATTGTTTTTTTTAATTTATCATTCTGACTCATTATTTTTATTGAAAAATATATATATTTTAAGACTGAAATATTATAATTTTTTAAAAATGGTCAAAACTTTATTTGAATATGTAGTACATGCCAGTAGATAACATGTTATGAATATTTTTTTTTTTTAAATCTGGACATCATTTTTTAATGTTTTTATGTCACTGCTTATGCAAACAATAAGTGCATAGTGCTGCTAATTTTATTTCTTGGCTTTTGTCATAAAACTTGGTAAAATGATTTCAGTGTGTGTATCAGTACTTTTTTAATATTTCCAGAACATTTTAAAAATGCCGTGTATAACAGTTTGGATTGATATTTAAGAGATACAAGTATTGTGTAACATTGGTAGCTCTCAGCCGCTTTCATTTTTAAAAAGTAGCTCCCGAATGAAATAAGATTGGAGACCCTGATGTAGTAAATGTAATGTTAGGTTAGGGTTAAGTTAGTGTCTGTTAAATTAGTCCCAAAAAGGCCACGTCTCATTCTGAAGGGGTTCACTAACAATAATGTCAATGTCAATAACACCTGATGTACTTGTTACATCACAAGAAATATGGCATCTACGCTAATATTAGTCTGTTTCATTCTTATTCCGATGTCACCGTAGCCACCAGGACCCAGTCCGTATCCAGATCAGATGGTCACTGCAGTCACCCGGATCCAGTCCAGATGGTGGAGACAATTCTATAGCCCTGAATGTCAGCAGAGACCATGCCAACTAGATGAGCCCCAAAGACAGATCCCCAGTTAAGGCCTCATCAACTATATGACCATTGGCACAAAACCTCAGCAAAGACCATGATGAAAAACACCATGTTCGTTCGTCTGGCCAGAGGAGAACTGGCCCCCGACTGAGCCTGCTTTCTACCAAGGTTTTTTGTCCATTGGGTACACTTAATTTTTGGGAATATTAATTACTTGATTGCAGAGACACTATTTGAAGAGAAATGATCTAAGCTGGATGATGATGACGACATCACTGAATCAACGATGAACTGACTTTAACTGAAATATTGACTTAACTTTTGTCCTCTTTTTAGAACTGCTTTACTGCATAACTGAATTTTGTTTGCATTAGTGACTATTTTCCTGTTTAAAGGGGTCATATGATGCGATTTCAGTTTTTCCTTTCTCTTTGGCATCATATGACCCCTTTAACAATGTAAAGCTGCTTTAACACAATCTGTATTTTATGAAGTGTATATATATATATATATATATATATATATAAGGGTGAGTTGCCTTGCTTTTGACAATTCTTCATAGAAATGTTTGTGCAGTCTGTTTTGAGAATTGTATTAGTAGCCTTCAAATTGAAAGAAATCAGTAAAATAAGATTACATCAAAACAGTCTCAAGTGAATTGTAATTACACAAATACAATAAGTTGCGGTTACTTAATTTTTTCAAGTCAACGGGTTTCTTCAATTTAAGTAAGTAGACAGAACTCATATTAACTTGTTAGTTTTAAGTTAAGTAGATTCACACTTTTAAGTAATTGCAATTTAATACATTTCAATTAGTCCAACTTAAAATAAAAAGTGAACAACACATTTTCAAACTGTTATTTGTCAGTGTAACTCAGAATTGTCAAGTTTACTTAACTTATTTCATTCAAGTCTGTTTTGAGAATTGTATTAGTAGCCTTCAAATTGAAAGAAATCAGTAAAATAAGATTACATCAAAACAGTCTCAAGTGAATTGTAATTACACAGATACAATAAGTTGTGGTTACTTAATTTTTTCAAGGCAACGGGTTTCCTCAAGTAGACAGAACTCAGGTTAACTTGTTAGTTTCAAGTTAAGTAGATTCACACTTTTAAGTAATCGCAATTTAATGATTTTAAGTTAGTCCAACTTAAAAATAAAAAGTGACCACAACACATTTTCTTTTGTTTATTTGTTAATGTAACTCAGAATTGTCAAAAACACTTAACTTTTTTCTTTTAATTACGCATGAATTTCCTTTACTTAAAAAAATTGAGGAAACCCGTTGCCTTAAAATGAAGTAAAGTCAACTGATTGCTTTTTGCAGTGTGGGAAAAACGGACATTAAATTCGCAGTCCCAAAGTCCAAAAGGACTATTTAGACTTTCACCAGCAACAGATGCAAAACGCCTGTCATGGTATGGGGGTGCATCAATGCAAACAGCATGGGTGACTGTAATATATGCAATGGTAGCATTGACATGGAGGCATATATTGGGATTGTACAGAGACAAATACTGCCATCAAGATGGCGTCTTTCATGGGAAGTCCATGGTTATTAGATAAAAACAATTCCAGGTCTCATTCTGCATGTGCTACAACAGTGTGGTTTCGTAGACACGTGGATGTGACTGACTGGCAATCAGATCTGTCAGGACCACTATCGTCAAAGATGATTGACAATTAGCATACAGTTTGGATTGGCGGTATGGTTCCGTTCTGGGCAAGAACTCCCTGCGCATCCATGCAGCCTAGCATGGATGAGAGCAGGGAGAGCAGCAATAACCCCGACTTCATGCAGCGCCATAAAGATCGGCTGCCACCTGACAAAAGCAATGCATTCTGATTAGAAGATTTGTCTGACTTTGATCGGCACTGCAGCCGCATTATGATCACATGTGCCATCAAAGTACCGCAAGAGCAAAACGAGACCAGCCACCTAGGTCAAGCGCTGCAGTTGCTCAAAATCGGCTGCGAAAGCCATGATGACGACACACTTTATTCTCATTGGTTAGATTCTGTGATGACAAGCACGATGTGTGTTGCATGCTTATTCTAACAATTCTATTCCAATGCTCACAAATCTGTGTTTATATAACAGTAAAAGCATTTTTAGGTAGTCGCACTGTTATATTGAGTCACGTTTCAAAAACACTGATGAAAGCATATACACCTCCACTTAATTGGTATTTAAATAGCATATGTTAATGTTTAGCTTATTCATGAACAGATGGCGCTGCACTGTAAAATCCAATAGTTTACCTTACTTAGATTTAATTAGTTATCTTTACTTAGTTGTTATACTTACTAGGTTTTATTAAGTTACAGCTACTTTCAAGGCAAATAAAACTATTTACTTACTGTTTTGAGTGATACTTACTTAAAATATTCAAGTAGCCATACAGGAACCAATGACATTAATAAAGCAGTGAGAGGCAGCAGTGCACTAATATGTTGCTAATGTGCAACATAAC
>NW_015549606.1:130467-131022 GCF_001515605.1 Sinocyclocheilus anshuiensis
ATAAACTGATGTTTATTTTCCTAAAATTTTTTTTTTTTTTTTTTTTAACCATTATTGTGATTAGCGTTCCCTTTGGTTGGGCACTTGGAACTTTGTTAATGTTACTATAATTAGCTTCCCGTTAATGCTGCAATGCATCATGAAGTCAGAGTTATTTGATTTCAAGGGAAGAAGAGTAATAAATAGGTTGGTTTTAGACGGTGATCTATCTTCTAATTAAAGCATTAGTGTATTTTTTTGTGTGTGTTTAGTAATGAACTTTTTTGAATTTGATTTTTCATAAATACCTTGAGATGCTTTTAATTGGGTTAATATAATCCTTAAATAGTGTGTGGTAACATGTTGAAGTCACACACAGACTTAAACATTCAGCACGTGAATCACAACAATGGTAACAATTCAATTTCATTTATTTTCATTAATTGTAACAATAACAATTTTATTTGCTCTTTTTGTTGTGCTACTACTGACACAAGACAGCAAATAAAATTGGCAAATAAAATCAACAACTGTAAAACAAAGCAACTGCATAATTTATTCATGCCGCAATGCACT
>NW_015549606.1:131902-133860 GCF_001515605.1 Sinocyclocheilus anshuiensis
GTCCCAATTCATGATGCATCCTCCGAAGGCTGC
Source organism: Sinocyclocheilus anshuiensis (assembly GCF_001515605.1). Classification (NCBI taxonomy): domain Eukaryota; kingdom Metazoa; phylum Chordata; class Actinopteri; order Cypriniformes; family Cyprinidae; genus Sinocyclocheilus; species Sinocyclocheilus anshuiensis. Next base: position 131,936 of record NW_015549606.1, read on the forward strand.
ATTTGAAGGCCGATTGCGTCACGGCGGTGCGACGAAGACCGTCCCAATTCATGATGCATCCTCCAAAGGCTGCATTTGAAGGCTGATTGCGTCACTGCGGCGCGACGAAGGCTGCCGCAATTCGAACGCGACTTCAAATGCGTCCTCCGTTTCTCCGTCAAATGAAGGATACATCAGGTGGATCCTTCGCAGCCTACCCTATCCCAGAATTCATAGCGCGCCGGTGGCGACGGGACTTTTATTCAAACAAAATAGCGGTGATGGTTCTGTGGCTGCCAACGAATACACTTATAAATGTAAGTATTGTGTTTTAATTTGCTCAAATAGTTAGCAAAACAAATGTTAAAAGTCGGGGGTCTTAAAAAATGTGAACAGATTCATTTGTTAGGTGGTCTGAGGCAAAATAACTTGTATTTATTAAATTAGAGGGCTGAATTTGATAATTCCTGTACTTAGGACAAAAACTGCCATTGTGGCTCGGAGGTAAGGCATTACCCGTCTGTAATATTTCCACTAGGACCTCTTGTGTTTACAACAATTAGCCCTCACCCATATATAAATCCCACAACAACAAGACAAGTAGGCCTATAAGGCTACTTAATAAGTAGACAAGTCTTTAACTTGTATTTTAATTTTATTTTAATTATTTATTTTGTAGCAATATGTCCACAAATGTTTCAGGCAAACTTGATGATCCAGAAATATGATTTTTGAAGTATTTGTATGCAAGTCCTGCTGTCATATTTTCTAACCTTAAGATTGCAACCCTGTCTTAATTTTCTTTCCTTTTTCTCTTCTTTTAGGACAGTTTGAGAAAATGGTGCTTCTGGGAAACTTAAATGAAATGAATTAAGTTGTTTATTACTTGTACATAAAAAAGATTGGAAAAAGAAAAAAATGCATTTTTATGTACGCTTTCATTCAGCTGAGCAGTGAGACCCTGGTGGAGCTGCTGGACCTGGACGGGCTGCCATAGAAAGCCTGGTGTGGCATTGTAAAGGACCATGTTTTTGTATTGTAGCTGTCCTATGAGAAAAAATATCATTTGTATGTGAATACTTATGGAATGTATTTCGTTACACTCCACCACTTTGTTATTTTGGAGATGAAACGAACAAAGTTTATTGCTAAGTTGCTACAACTGCGAACCATATCAAGGCTGCTTCCAAAGCACTCAGACCGGTCTAGCCTACGGAGGACTCTTCTTGTTGCCTAGCAATTTTGTCAGCTGCCGTAGACGAGCGGCAGTAACGTGTGTAAGTTAACTTTTTATATTCAGCTGCATAAAACTAAACAGGGTTGAGAACCTGTTTAAATATGTTCACCATGGTCCATTTATGTACATAATAATCAATAATAGAATAAACAACATAAAATCATATTTTGGTAAGATATAAGTCGACATTTAATCGCTTTATATTTTGTATTTTTTCACGTCATTACAATATTAAAGTAAGTCTTACATTTAAAGTGTAATTCGGCCATTAAAAGTCAAGAACTAACAATTCAGGCTCCAGTTATTTTCGTTTTCATTAACAAATAACATGTATGGCAGCTCTCTTCTTGCACCGTTGCCACGCGACAGGAGCATTAATCGGGAACACCTGCTGGGGCAATCAGGAAATTCTGCGAAGGCTAGACTCGGAGCGTCCTTCGAAGGCCGTGTCGGCCGCATCCTTCGGAGGACCCGTCCTCCGAAGGATGCGGTCTTTGAATTGGGACACAGCTAAGGAGTTGCTTGTTGGGTCGCTGAGTGCGCGCACGTGCATAGGAATCCACTCTTAATTAACAGTGTAAATAACTCGGAATGCATGAAATGACATTACCCCCATTTAAGCGCAGCATATTGCAACGACAAGCGTGTTGCCAGTGACAACAGATAAGTACCGCACATGCATGAACTAGCACAAGCATTTAACTGAAAA
>NW_015549606.1:134201-134341 GCF_001515605.1 Sinocyclocheilus anshuiensis
ATAACCCAGTCACTTCCGAATCAGGCAGCTTATAATCAATGCAGACAGGGGCGTAGCCATCATTTCAGACGTGAGGGGGACAGAAATGTTATATATATATAAATATATATATATATATATATATATATATATATATAACA
>NW_015549606.1:134442-134686 GCF_001515605.1 Sinocyclocheilus anshuiensis
GCAAATCAGAATATCAGAATGATTTCTGAAGGATAGTGAGACTGGAGTAATTATGCAAAAAATTTAGCAATCCTATGTTTAAAGTCTTCATGTTTCCAAACGTTTCTGTTTTTCTGAAAACAACTGTTTTCATACAGCAATAGCTGGACGCTTTTGTCCATATTAGGAATTTCCTCATACGACTTTCTGCGCGAGAGCGCCCTCCGGCTACGAGTATGAATGAAACATACACTGCACGGAATGT
>NW_015549606.1:135671-165353 GCF_001515605.1 Sinocyclocheilus anshuiensis
GCCCCTGAATGCAGAGAATTCACGTGTTCAAGTTAACGAACTTGAATGAATCGGAGGTGAGACCATTGGGGAAGTGAATTCCACTTCTCTAAATTCCCGATTCCTAGTGATGATGGTGTTTTGCCTGCCGAATTCGCCATTTAATTAGCTATTGAGCAATGCGAAAACTGCTGATAATACTGAGGGACCTTATATATGAATGCTTAGATAGGTGTCGTATTCCCATAGGTAGATGGGGATCAGCTGAAGGTCAGCTGATGCGAGCTTGACTAAGGTGACCTGCCAAAACTAACGCTACGCTTGATATCTGTCTCCAATTGAAAATATATGGCCCATCATGAAAAGGAAAATCAGACAGTAACAACTATGGACTGATGAGCAGCTGAAGTCTTGTATCAAGCAAGATGGACAAAAAGTTTGCATGCGAAACTTTAACAATTAGTATCCTCAAATCCAATTCTCAAATGATTAAACATTGTAATTAATAGGACGGTTAATGTGACAGTGTGTTAAACATGCCTCTGTCCCAACTTTTTTGGAGTGTGCTCTGTGCTCTCCCAATTATTAACAAAATACAAATAAGTTGGTCAGTGAAAACATTGGAAATCTTTTTACTTTTGTCAGTTAAATTAAGGTTAAAACGAATAACCAAATCACAGATTCTTAATTTTATTGTATTTTATAAAATGTCCCAACTTTTTTGGAATTGGGGTTGTAAAATAACTTAATTTCAATTCCTTTAGGAATCTCTTTATTCATAAAGTCTGAAGCAAAGCATGCTGGGAACTAGAAACTGTCTTGACATAATGGTACTCAAACAAATCAATTTATCTGAATTACGGAGTAACAAAGGCATAGTACACAAATTAGCACAGATTACTACATTTTTACATTTAAAATTAATAAATTGTTGTACATTAAGTAAAGTCAACTAAAACATGTTGATTAGGACGTTTGTTAGGTTTTACAGTGAGGTACCTTCTTTGCAGTGGTATGTTATATGTTAAAATGTCCTTAAAGCTTTAAATAAATAAAAATTGATGATAAATATTTTGCAATCATTTCCAATACAGTAAGATCTAAAACTTAAAGGTTTTAAAAGCATATGTCAATTATTCCAGATTTACCTGATTGGCCTCCTCTTTTATGAAGTCCAGGAGTTGAGTGTAATCACCTTGGGCAATGCATGTATGACCAGCATTCAGAAAGAGCTCATGGTCCTCTGGTTTAAAGTCTTCAGTTGTTCTCTGAAAACGTACAATGTACAAACCATTCACAGCATATTGCCTTGTCGTTATGCCTTTTACAGTCATTATCATAATGCTTAATAAATTACACATATATGTATGCTTAACTTGATGTAAATACAAACACAGCATTTATAACAAAAACATATTGTAGTAAAAAAAACAAATTGCAACCAAATATGACTCCTTTAGTTTAAATATTTCCTTTAGTTTCCTTACCCATCTTTGAACCACGTCCTCTAGTTGATTCGCTGCCATTTTCAGAGCTGGTCTTTTCCAAAACTGTCCATACAACTGACAATTCAAGGTCAGGATTATTACAGAGACTTTTCTGCTCAGGATCTGAATGACATCTGCGATAAAATTTCAGCACAAAAGAATAGAGCAGCTAGGTTTATAACACAGGTCAGGGTGTTTGAAAAGAATCGAGCAGGAGGCAATCTGACAGGGGACCTTTGTAAACCTCTTAGTACACATTGCAGCTGAGTGTCTGCTAATAGGATTAAGACGGATCAATCTGAAATAAATGGGACAAGACAGAACTCTCTCGAATGCCCTGGAAAACAGTCATGGGTGTTTTGATTATAATTTACAGTCAATTAATATTTACTCAGTCAAATTCTGTTTGTTCAACTAACTTTTAGAGGCACAGTCTAAGTATAATTAATTAAACGCTACGCTGTCACTAGATGTGACTGATCGGTAGGATCATACAGAAGACCACACTGACTCACAATAACCCTCTCAAATGAGTCCTGACTTTATTTAAACATGTCATGCCATGGAAATACTGAAAGCTCATCAGAAATTGCTTAGTAATCTTTGGCAAGCATGTGTGTACTGTCCCTTAGTTAAATCCCTATTAAGTCCAGTATTGCTCCAGTGGACATGTAATCTGATATGAGCCATGTCTTTGACTTCCTAAATGGATAACTATTGTAGACCCTGATTTCAGGTGTATGGAGACAAACCAGGTTTGAGCAATAGGATTTAAGCAGCAGCTGCGAAGTTTGCTCTGTCTATTACAGTGTGGTGAAAGGCTTTAACAAAAGGCACAATGTAAATATAACAGGAAAGGACAGGCTGGTTGCATGTTAGCTTCAGATTTGCCTGTGGCTAATTGAAGACTGCTGATTTAGTGTTTTGACAGTGAACAGACTGTGTGTAATAAAAGTCGAGCTAAAAAAAAAGGTCTCTCACTGTATGTTGACAGACAAACTGGTTTGTTGTTTTTGCATGATCGGCCCATGTTCTTTTGGGCTCATTGTATGTTTACAAGGTGTTGCAAAGGGAATTAGAATGCAATTATTTAAGTCCTTTGTTTTATATATATATATGTGTATATATATATATATATATAGTATTTGTAAACCAACCCCAATGGGATGAATTATATATATTTTTACAAAAAAAATAAAAAAAAGGCAGTCATGTTACCCTTAGTTCAATCCCTATTAAGTCCAATATTGCTCCAGTGGACATGTAATCTGATATGAGCCATGTCTTTAACTTCCAGGGATAACTATTGTAGACCCTGATTTCAGGTGTATGGAGACAAACCAGGTTTGAGCAATAGGATTTAAGCAGCAGCTGCGAAGTTTGCTCTGTCTATTACAGTGTGGTGAAAGGCTTTAACAAAAGGCACAATGTAAATATAACAGGAAAGGACAGGCTGGTTGCATGTTAGCTTCAGATTTGCCTGTGGCTAATTGAAGACTGCTGATTTAGTGTTTTGACAGTGAACAGACTGTGTGTAATAAAAGTCGAGCTAAAAAAAAAGGTCTCTCACTGTATGTTGACAGACAAACTGGTTTGTTGTTTTTGCATGATCGGCCCATGTTCTTTTGGGCTCATTGTATGTTTACAAGGTGTTGCAAAGGGAATTAGAATGCAATTATTTAAGTCCTTTGTTTTATATATATATATGTGTATATATATATATATATATAGTATTTGTAAACCAACCCCAATGGGATGAATTATATATATTTTTCCAAAAAAAATAAAAAAACGGCAGTCATGTTAAATTTTCATTAACAAATAAGCCACAATATCACTTCAGAATATTACAGTAAAAAAAAGGAATATCTTTAGGAGCTATTTCTTCCTGTTCTGACCTTTTTTTCTGACTTTTGTTGTTGTAACCACGTCACCATGTTGATTCAGTTTTATTAAATAATGTTTGAAAAACTGCTTAATTTATGCTACCACATGAAGCAAATTCTTACTTTGACTATTTTTGAGAATAAACATCTGTGATAGTTTGGCTTTGGATTTAGTCAGAAAGGTATATAACTATATACAGTATGTGTTCTGTATACTGCGGCCTTGGCAGAAGTATGATGACGATTGTATACTGTTTCTGGTGATACTTTTGACTTCTCATGCGGAATATTTTTGCATAAGATGTCCTAAATTCACATGACTTTGTCCATGTCTTTTATGCGGCATTTCTTTTGAGTGTTTGTGTGTAATAGGCCTGTCTCAGGTCACTAATATCATGTATCCATGTATTTTTAATAGGGAGCAGCAACAGGACAACAAAAGTGTAACTTGATTACCTGACGGACACATAGGCTTTTCAGGCTTTGACTTCTCAGTGGAATTTAGCAAAGAGAAATAAGCCATTACAATTACAATATATCTTTAGTTTTAATTGTATACTTTTGAACAGGGAAAACTAAAATGAAAGATTCTAAAATAAGTATATTTCAGTTTAATATCCTTATCACAGACAAACATACTGTGAGACATACTATGCTTTTTTGCACTCAATGTTTTTTTTTTTCAAATGGCATGCTGACAGGACTGTTTACTCCATCTCTCTCTTGCCTATTTCTTGGCAATAGAGTGGCCCTGAAGGCCCCTAGAGGCCATGTCTAGAGCTGACGCTGTCTGCCAGTATCCCTCCCTAAACCCCAGCGAGCTTGTCAAGAAAAACTGTGCTGTTTAGGGGTTGCTCCCTAGAGTCTGTGCCTTAGCTTTCACTGCCTTGCCTACAGATGGACTTCTGCGTTTGATTTGGAACAGTGCACTTTATATGGACATGGCTCAGATTTTCCCTTCCCCATGATTTAGTAACTGCAGGAAGGATTAAAAAACTGAATAATAAATATTGTGATTCACGGAAACTACTCAAGCTATAGCTATAACTCTGACCCCTGCGTGAACCTTTAATATAGAAAGAGGAGGAGTCAGAGTCCCAGAGCTAGGTCTTGATGTACTGTATCATTGTTAACTTAATATCTATGTACAAATGAAAATGTATTTGTAATGTATTTATGCGCTCAATCTTCCAGATAGCAGCAGCATCTGTAAAATGTTAGTTTTCTGAGTGTTGTCAGCGTGATTAGGACCATGGGGAGGAGAGCACAACAGATCCATACAACCATACAGGTGCTTCTATTGCCGATGCCTGCTTGCCCTTTTGTAAATCGGCATTTTGATGGCAGTTACCTGTGTTGAGTTGTTACAAATCAATACGAACAGTGTGGAAACCTTAATTGACAAGGATAACGCTGGCCCCTTTTCTGAAGGAGAGACACCCCGTCTGACTTTGATCAATACCACGTTCACCAGCACGGCTGAGTCCACTTGTGTGCTTGGGTACCCTGTGCCTTTATCTCTGTAGGCAACCCCCAATGGCAGAAGAGGTTGGGATGTTACATGTGAACAGGCTGTCAAAACAATTTTGTCAGTCTGCTCATTCTCTGGTGTTTAGAGATGCTGACACACTGGGTACTGGTTCCCATGATTTTATTGAGGTGATGGAAGCTTTTAGGCATTTTTTTCCCCCTCTCCTTTTATCCACGAGTACATGTACAAGTGTTTTAATCTGTATTCCTTCTGCCAAAAACATCTCTGGACCACCTTGGTTTTCTGTCATTTAGGTCAATAGATCCTTTTGTTTGCTTGTTTGTTTTTGTGTATTAGTTTAACTTTAAATCAGCATAAATTATGTACTGTAAATCTAGGTGACAATTTTTATTAATGCTTGAGATTTTTCTTTTCTGAAAATTTCAAAGCTATTTGAGTTTGGTCTTTTGTCAAATACTTGGGCCCAAATTTCTGACCACAACAGACAGAAAATGTTTCAATGAAAGCCTTGTTTCCACAAAAAAAAAAAAAAAAAGATTGCAACTTTACACAAAACACTATTGCTGCTTCATATCTTACTATTTTAATTTTTATTGTTCTATATAATATAATTACATTGTATATTACGACTATTTTATTTATTGGAATTGTGACTTTAGTGCGACATATCTAGCATTTGTATCTCACAATATCAATATCGTAATAAATTTTGCAGTGTGATTGTATCTTGCCATTCTGAGTTCATATCTTGCAATTGTGGTTTTACATGTCACAATTGAAACTTGACTTTCTCATAAATTCTACTTTTGTCTCAGAACAGAAGGAGACCACAAGGTGAGAATGGTAAGTGAAGAGGTATTTATTGATTAAACTCAAGGAAGTAGAGGAGCAGAGAATCAGCAGGGGAGTAGCACATTAGCTGGTGAGATGAATCAACTTAGCTTGATGAGCTAACAGGAGAGCTTTCTTCATTGGCAGGAAGGTCAGCGAGGGTTCCACAGAAGACAAAGATGATCCGGATCAACTGGTAAGTATTTCACAAACGGGTAATCAGGTGAGTCTCTTGAATTGACTTCAAGACCAGACAAAGGTTGGTAAGGAGTGAAGGTGGCTTTATACTGGTCTTGATTGCTTGGTGACAGGTGCGGGGAATTAGTATTCAGGTGCTTGTGATCATGCAGGCTGAGTGCTGGGACCTGACGAGACTGGTGTTTCCCAACTTTTATTGTGACTTATTATAACTTTAAATTGCTGTTTGAACTTTATAAAAGTTACTTTATATCTCACAAACTAATTTTATGTCACAATTATTTTATACCTCACAATTGCACATTTATTTCTCATAAAATCAGCTTTACATCTCACAATTGTAACTCTATATTTCAGTGCGACTTCTCTCTAGCACTGTAAAATTATTTCTACTTTTAAACTATGCCACACAATTACCTTTTTATTTTTCTACTTTGAGGTTTCTTATAACAAAGTGAAGTGATAAATCAAGTAAATGTGATTTGTAGGTCAGTAGCCACACCTGCCTCGTCATGCTGTTGTTGTGCAAACACCTATAGCTGGACTGTGTGGAAAGCAGGTTGGAAAAACCTGGAGTTGGAGTTGATTTGAGCAGATCAGGTACTGGTTGTGATCATTAATGATTTAGCATACACCAGCGGGAAAACGAGCAGGGCCAGTCTCATCTACCCCTGCAACCCAGATCTTTGTCTTTGTAACGCTGTCTCGCAGATCGCCTTAGTCTTTTACATTGAAAAGAATTAAAAGGAGTCTTTATTTTGCAAACTAAAGATTCGTTTCTCTCTTTGAAATATTTAATGTGGGACAAATTAACTTTACAGTGATATGTGTAGTAGCTGCATATGCCCACAGTTGTATAAAGGTAACTTTATACAACTGAAATAATGATTGCTATCTATATTAATTCCTGTTAAACTTGGTAACATGGATTTGTTACACTTCAGTTCAATTGAATTCATTACTTTTTTGTAACATGGCATTGACTCTTGTCTATACGGTGTATAATTTTCCCTTTTCTGTTGGCCGTGGGCCATTATTATTTAATGCAATCAGACCGAGTGAGATTTATCCACCAAAGATCATGTTTGACAAAAGGGAGATAATATATTTTTAAATCAAGTGGCCGGTACACAAATGTATGTTTTGTTATTTTTCATGACGCTTGCTCTTTTGTTCCTTTCACACTTCACTGCCCATCAGAGAGTCAACACCAACCACATTCACACAACAGCAGAAAAACATCACAGCTGTTCCCACATACACCACTACTTGAGACTGCCTTTTATCTCTAGTGCTTTTAAACAGTGTAGGAACATATCAGCGTGTCTGAGTTAGTGAGCAAACGTGTTGGTGTATTTGTGGTTCTAGTGTCAGAATGCGTCTGTGTAGGAGGCCATGTGAGCGCGTGCGTGCTGGACCTCGGGGACTTTGGAAGTACTTACCAGCTCACTGCAGACTGCCTGATCTGTTGAGAAGCAGTGCAGTTGTTTGATGGTGCTGCAGAGTGACACATGACTACACAGACCCCGAACAGACATTAGCACAGGCTTCAGCAAACCTACATCTGAGCCTCAAATCATTCATTAAATCAGAACATCAAAAGGAACTTTACTTGAATGCCTCGACATTCATTTTTTATAATTACTGAGAATAAATCTTTTGTCATTTTCTCACCACCACCGTCTCCTGTCTCTCTCTCTCCCTCTCTCATTCTCTACATATCAGCTTGCTGCATCCCTTTCTCCTTCTCTAGTTTGATACATCCTTTTGCTTGGCTTGGTATTTTGTGAAATGGATCTTATTCATTTTTCAGAGAGGTTCATTGCTTTAGTCAGGCCTGGTTAAGTGGAGGATTGTATCAGTTCGCAACCTTTTAGGCTGCGTCTGCACTCTTTCGAAAATCATGTTATTTATAGAGGAGAGATTTAAGCTTATTGATATTGATGGATGACTACTAATAATATTCTAGTGTTGTAAACTTAAAATATACTGAAGCATTACTTTACAGAACTCTTTATTTTATCTTTCTTGAATTGTGGATGGGGCAATGCACGGCGAAGAAATGCAAGGACTGTTACATAAAAGATTTTAGAGCTTTTAATTCTACTGCAACTGTGCAGCTTGGACCTGTCTGTCACATTGTATTTGTTTCTGACCGGAGAGTTTCTTTTTGTTCAATCTTTTACTAGCATGAATCCTTTTAGTGCTTTTGTCAGGATTCATATGCTATTAGATTACTCTTTAAATGTTGATGAAACAGAGCTATACTGATGTACTCCGGCTAAAGAAAATGCTCCCTAGCAGGATGAATTAGATATAATGTCGTGGAAATTTGACTTATTGATGGGGGTAGTGGAGGTAGATTTCTGGGAAATGTCAAATGTTTTTTAAGGTATACTTTCCATTAGTTCTTACTAGTCTCAATCACATATCAACATATCTTCCATTGTTTTAATAATCCGTAAGTGAAACTGTCTTATTGGAATTCTGATTTCTAAACGTTTATTATATATGCTGTTTACACATATCTACCAATTTATTTTTTATTTATCATGAACATGTTTTTGCAGCATTGAGTAATATATCACAGACATATCTTTTGATTCCTTGAACACAATGTTAATCAGAATCCATTCACTGCTCAAAACACCGGAATTTTGTTCAGTGCTGAGTTATGCAAGCTTATGAATCCTTTCATAAACAGGGTGTAAATAAGATTCATTGTGCAGTGTAGGGAGCTTTGTTGATTATAATGGAACTTTGTGAGATCACAATGAACTAAGGAGAGTGACAGCTTTTAATGATAAGGGAGTTTGCAAATGTGATTGATTTAATCCAACAGTTCGATAAACAAGAAGCTATTAAGTGACTTACATTGTCTGACTGTAACACTATTGCCTAATTTTGCTCTATTTTGTCAACGAAAATATTTTCAAACAAAGTCACAGCTAAGTTGCCTCGCATCTCCATTCCAACACAGCGTTATTTCGTTTATGAATGAACGTGCGTTTTTAAATAAATCTAGTGAGTCAATGATTCAATTACCCATTCATAAAACTTCATTCCTGAATGAATCAGCCGTTCGAACCTACTGGCAGTTTTAGTTTAATTTTTAAAGTATATCTTTTCAGTTATTTAAATCATTTTATATTTATAGGGATGCACGATTATGACAAAAATCATAATTGTCCATTATTCCCTTGAAATTGTAATTGCGATTATTAATTACGATTATCACAATTTACATTGAATAATGTTATATCATTGTTTGAAGCAACCGCATGCCATATTTTTAGATGAAAATAAACAAGCTGAAACCCCTCAAACTGAAAAACCTTTATTGCTTTTCTATAGTATTAAGCCTCAAATGGCATCTATTCATTGGACTGGTTTCTTCTTTAAATAAAAAAGGTAAAATATGCATGGTATTATAATGTCATATTAAAACTAAAATTAAAACAATGGAAAAACCCTTAAGATAACTTGTAGAAAGAAAAAAAACAGATCTTAAGCACACAGAATAACATAAGTGGACTTTGAACGATTAATTGCCGCTTTGAACGATTACATAATTGTGACATCCATAATTGTAATTGCGATTAGAAATTCGATTAATTGTGCAGCCCTGATTTCTATATTAAAATTTTTATTTTTAAAACATTAATCTCAACGTGAATTTATTAATTTAATTGCACTCATGCTGCCTCTGAGCCTCATTAAACGTCTGAAAATATACCTACAAGCACTTTTGATTTCTTCAGTGTACAAACTGTAGTACAGATTAATTTTGTTACTACTGATTTAATTTGATCGGTAAATTATTCTAAGCTTATAACTTAAAAAGCTTATAAATATTTTTTTTTTTTAATTTGACAAAAAAGATGACATACTTTTAATAAAGTTAGAACAATACAAAATTCCCCTGTAAATCACTTTGAGTCAAATATCACCCCGTAATGGGAAGGCTAATTTTAATCAGAATTTTTGATTATTGATAAGAAGGTGCTCCTGAAATTTTTGACTGTGCTCCTAAATGTTTTAATTAGAAGCACAAGTGCTCCTAAAAAGAAAAGTAAGCATATAGAGCCCTGCGTTTGCGTCTCCTTTTGAGCGACAGCTAGCATTCAAATAGTGGTAGTGATATGTAATGCTAAATGAAGCAGATAAACATGTCTTTAAATGAGCAGCGACCTACTGCACCCACCTTTCAGCAGCTGGTGGGGGCTCTCTAGGCTGACTGCGTGCTGTGCAGGGGTTGGTGGGCCCCTCTGCGAGATAACTAATGGAAAAGCTTTCAGGGCCTTAAACCTGAAGGAAAACGTCAGCTCACATTTGGCCACTCACCCAGGTCTAATGTCTCCCAATTGTGGCAATCACCACTGGTCTTACCCATTTTTACTAAGGCCCCCACACTTAGCTTTTCCCTGTTACACTGTCTCACACACATACTTCAACCCCAACGGACTCTTCAGAGTGACTGACTTTAGAGCGTGCTAGGACTCAGGAGACTTACCTTGTTAAACAGTCCTGAAATCAGCAAGGACTTCAAAACAAAAGTGTGTGGTGTTTGGGCAGTAAAAGCATGGTACTCAGGCTCAGCTGGGACATCCCAGAGCAGACTGGAAAAATGCTCCCTGTTCCCCTGGGTCTGTACTGAGGTGTCATGTCAAGTTGGAATATGATGAATAGGAGCAGACAGATACTTTACACTGATGGCCTCACACACTGTAACCTGATGCAGAGTTTAAGGCAAATCAGACTTTGCTATTGAGATTACTTTTTAATTCATAGATGTATTTGTTTTATTTAGTGTGTCATTTTGTCACATTAAGTAAATAATAGAGTTAATATTTGTACATCCATTTTTTCCATATTATATATACTGTTATAAAAGTTGTTAGCGCTTGCACAGAATTTTCACAAAAAAAGTTTTGTTAATTAGGTTTTATTGATGGGCATTTTGTAGTTTTTAGATTTCATATACATAACATTCAAATACAAAATTTCATATATACATATACATAGTTCTCCCATTGAAATATCAAGTAAAACTTAAAACAAAAAATTTATTTTCATCTAGTATAATTCTTAAAACCTGTGCAAATTGTTCTTAGTGTGAGGGTCTGTCATCTGTGCCAAGCAAATTCCCTGTTATGTTTTATTTTCTCTCTCTTTATTCTATCTACCTTTCTTTTTAAAATCATGAATAATTTGTATCCTCACCCTACTGCCTGATGACAGCTGTGCAGTTGTCTTGCAGTCTATTTTTCAGATCAAGTAAATAATGAATAAAGCGCCACAACAAAAGAACACAGTATCTGAGCCCTGTCTCGCTGAGACCTTCCACTGCTATCCCATCACAGGGGTGCAGAAGCCCTGCATTTCTTCTGTCACTCCTTTTCATCTGAGTGAGGGACTGCTGAGTAATTCATCTTTGATAAAACCAAAATATGTTTCACAGGTGATCCATACAGTACTTACCTATTTATGCTTAATTGCTAACATGATACTTCTGCTTTAAAAAAAATTTTTGAAATTTTTTTTATACAACACACACCATAACCCAGTGGTTCCCAACCCTGGTCCTGGAGGCACCCCAACGTTCTCTTTCCTTCGAGAAAGGATGGGGAGGCACCCCATTCTTTCTCTGACACACCAGTTTCAGGTCTTGGAGTCTCTACTAATGAGCTGATGACCTGAATCAGGTGTGTTTGATTAAGGAGACATGCAAAACGTGCAGTATTGGGGTGCCTCCAGGACCAGGATTGGGAACCACTGCCATAACCAATCCACCCATCTTTTCTATTTAAAGTGTCTGTGCTTTTCAGGCTGTTTTCACAAATATGTTTAACACAGTATTCAAGTCGTGATTGGCTGTTTGGAGGATTCCTAGGATATAGTCTTTAATATTCTCTGGTTTTGTCACTTGGGAAATGTTGTTTGTCTATCATTAAACATGTTTTAAGAACATAGGCCCACTTTGGATTATTTTATCCTTTTGTTTTGGTCATACACTTGTTCTTTTTTTATTTATTATTACTTTTTTGATGTATATTATTTTTTTTCTCTTAATTTTTACTCTGTCAATGAAATGTAATTGAAAGGTTTTTTTAAATGAATGCATATTTTTATATATTTATATTAGTGTGTCATGCACATCAATTCAACCAGATGGTAATAAAACTGCACCATGATGCACGTACATCAAGTGATGTATTTGCTCAAAAATTCTAGTTTATCCAAAACAAAAGGTTTTTTTTGACCCTCAAGTCATTCTAAACCTCGTTGTCTTTCTTTCTTCTGTGGAACATAAAGATGAAAAATGAACATTTTTTAAATGAAAAATCTAAAATGAAAGTCAGTGGCACTGGCAACCAAAACAGTTTGGTTCATCAAAAGATCTGCTTTTGTATTTTGCAAAAGAAAGGCATACATGTTTGGAACAACATGAGGGTGAGTAAACAATGACAGAATAATTATTTTTTGGGGTGAACTGTCGCTTTAAGGTATTGAATTGTCCTGAAGGCTGATTCTTAAATTAAATACTGGGTCTCTCATCTAAAACCTGAGCGAAACTTAAGTTATCCTCCATATTTTATTTGTAACAGACATTAATTTTAGATAACCCTAAGCATGAAATAGCCATAGAATTTACTTCAATACACCACCATGTGAATATTTCCATAACTCTTTATACCTTTGTTTTAAATTATCAGACAGATTTGTTTTGTTAGTGTAGGTCTGTGTGTGTTTGTAAGCCAAAGACTGAAGTGCTCTGATTACTCACCCACTGAAATTGATTGGGCTCTTTCCAGGACTTCTTCTATTCATATTTGATATGCCTGGAGGCTGTGGGGCAACGGTTTTAAAACCCTCACTGAAATCTGGCCTGGCCTAATGGTCCACTTGAAGCTTGCACTTTCCCTCTGAGTGAACTGCAGAGGATTGAAACATCTGTGGTGGATACTGACCTATGTTAAGGCAGTGCAATCCCTGCAGCACCCTGGACCACATCAACTATACTGTACTGCCATACTGTCTATTCTTTCACACACCACTCTAATGTTCTCTAACAGGGAAATAACTAATGCAGCATTTTAAATGATGGATATGACTATAATGAATCTGTCAATCTGACAATCATGAATGTTATCAGCTGCTGATAAAGTCAAAAAAGGAGGAGCAGATTACATACCAAATATTGTCCTAATTCCTCGGGCATGTTCGATTTTCCAAACAGCAGCAGGACATATAAATCCCGCAGCTGTGCTCTTATCTCTGTTTTCTCTGGAATAAATATGCATTTTCATGTTCCCTGCAGTCAAATCTTCAGGGTTTTAAAATATTAAGCATTTTCACGGGCATAAATGGAGTAAGATTTGAGCCATGAAAAGTCAGTGATTTCAATCAATGTTGTAAGTGGTGCTTAGTGTTCTTTGATTGTGTCTTCCTATACAAAAACTTGTGCGTCCAACAAAGAATTTAATTTCGAAAAAACGTTGAGGGTACTTTTTTTAAAAATTTGATTTTTTTTTTCTTTTTCCGGCGTATATGGGCGGTTGCGTTTTTGCAAACAGATTTTAGACCGTACATTATTTACCTTCACTGTGCCAGATACCTAGAAAAGTTGACGTTATATCCCGGGGCCATTTCGAAAAAACGTTGAGGGTACTTTTTTTTTAAATTTGATTTTTTTTTTTTTTCCGGCGTATATGGGCGGTTGCGTTTTTGCAAACAGATTTTAGACCGTACATTATTTACCTTCACTGTGCCAGATACCTAGAAAAGTTGACGTTATATCCCGGGGCCATTTTAGGCTGCAGGGAAGCAGAATGCACTGACCCGCCCTATTGTTCCGCGGGAGTGAGCTGTTTCTGCTGAATAAACTCCCTTTATTTACACTCAGTCTCAACAGGAGAAATCCAAGAGTGTTTAGAGTGTAAATAAAAGGGGATAATTATTTTCATGGTCAGATAAGGCAGAAAAACAAATAGACGTTCGATTTAACGACATCTGCATCTGATTTCTAAAAACAGGTAGCCTATAATTAAATTTCGATTTAAAAATGTAAGGTTTTGGCCAGATTTATCCTGTTTTTTATGACTAATTTCTCTGTGCTACTAATTCATAATTTCTGCAGTTAATTATGAATTAAAGTATAAAATAAACCGTATAAATTGTAGGCTAGTGTTCAATAAATGTGACATTCATTTCTCGGGCTGTGCAATAAATCGTTGGAAAAGTTGACAATCAGTTGACAACCAAATGTTCAATTGTTTGAATGTAAATATTCAAAATATTACTTCGAGCTTCAGAAAAAAACAAAACAATACGAGCATAAATTATTCTTGGTTTTCAATTGATCTGTTTTGTGACTTATCTCCTCTCAGCCTTCAGTGAATTAGGCTGAAATGTTATTGTATTTAAAGACATAGTTGATCAATCATCTTTATTTTCCCACATTTTTCTCTTCCCTTTCCTTTCTAATATAACATAATTCTTGACTTTCCATTAACCTATTTATTGGTCTTTCCCATATTTTTTATCTTGAAAATAACGCACTGATTGCGGAACACATTTGGAATTTCCCACAGTTGTTTCGAATAAATCATTTTATTTTAAACATGAATTATTGAATTATTAAAATAATGAAATGCTTTCATTTACAATCATGAAATGAAAAAGCCTATGCTTAGCTCAAGCTAGCCTAAGTTATTCGTTGCGCAATATACGTAGCTAGAGATTTTATAAATCTGTATGAAACAATAGGCTATACAAACTTTGATAATTACACACACACAAAAAAATAAAAAAAATACACACGAAATATCTCTCCGTAAAATTCTTTATTCCAATAAATAGTGTAAATGATATAAAACAAATGTAATTTAATGTATCGTTTTAATTTATTTGAAAAGATATAGACAGTTGCGTTCTTATACATATTTGTTTATTTACGCTAAAGAAAACGAACGTAATAGAAAAGAAAAAATGATGAATGGAAAGACTTCGACAAGTTGCCAAATCATTTAAGTTGGGCTATAGTAGCCTACACAAACAACCCTTTTATTGATGAAATCTCGCAGTCTATTGTAGTGCTTGTTTTGCCAGCATTCCCTTTGCAGCGTTGACAACAAAGTGACATTCTTTTGAGATGCGGTGATTTTTCCTTCAGCTGATATTTTGGGTGATACAGTGTCCTTTCTCGCGGCGGTTATATTTCGTCCCTGATTATTTTGGTGATAATATTTTGGGTTCAGACGCGATGCCTGGCATGTCTCTGCAGCGGGCTATGAATTGGATCAAGATACCCTGTGATACCCTGTATAACATCGCCATGAAAGCTGCCAGACCTGCCGGCCTGCTGCTGACTCGTAGGCAAATCTCACAAAGCATAAACAGCTCTACAACTAATGTGAACGCTATTAGTCGTCTACTCTAAAACACTGATTTAATGTTTTATGAACGAGCATTTGTAGCTTGTTAAATTAAAAAGACTATTAAAGTCCCGATGGGTTGTCCAATAGTGTTTGGTAAAGTCCTGAAGTGTTTCCTCACTTCAGTCCGTGTTGTGTTTCCTTGTGTCTTCTTAAATCGACCTTGCGCTGGAATCCTTTGCCGCAGCGGTCACATCCAAACGGTTTGAATCCGGTGTGTTTTCGACTGTGTGTTATCAGATTGGAGCTCTGACTGAAAGCTTTCCCACACACCTGACATTTGTGTGGCTTCTCCCCTGGGAGAGAAAATCCATACGTCAGCGTTTCTATCCAAAATTCTAGTTCTATAGATAAAGTTCTTTCCATGTATTTAGCTTACCTGTGTGGATGAATGTGTGTTTCTTCATATCTGATTTCTGGTGAAACCTCTTTCCGCAGTACTGGCACGGATAGGGCCGTGTATCGGAGTGTATGAGGAGGTGAGTGGACAAAGTGGATGATCTTTTAAAACTTTTCCCACAGATTTTACAATCAAAGCTTCTCTGCTGTGGGATAAAAGGCGCGTTTTTAAAAATTCGCTTTTGCATTCAATCGATTTAATTATTTTTATTATAATACCAAATAAGAACAAAACTCGAGTACTCTACCTGTGAGTGAACAGCTCTGTGTTGTTCCAGACTGACTGCGTGTCCAAACGTTTTCCCGCAGATGTCGCAAGCAAAAGGTCTTGTTCCACTATGAGACCTCCGGACGTGAACTTCCAAGCCATGTGGAGTAGAAAACATCTGTGGAACGGAGAGGGCAATCTTTAATAGCCTAATGTCTAATCGTGATTTATTACAAATCCGATCGAGCTATTTGCGCTACATTACCTTGCTGCATTTGATACATTTGTATGCGCCATTCAGCAGGAGACGACTACACATCACATCAGAGCTGGATTTCATCTCAGTTCCTTTTCCCAGTGTGTTGCTGTCATCATAAAGTCCAGAGGCAGTGGCGCGCTCGAATAGGGTGGCAGTGGAACTATAACTGTTGTAAATGCTAGCGCCAGATCCTCTTTCAGTGAAAATTGAGGACTCGACCACGCGGTCATTGTAATAGGCTGGAGGAGTAGGCCGCTCGAGATCCAGAGAGTGGTGATGGTTGAGAGTATGCTGGACCAGCCGTCTGATGTCACATCCCGAGTACCTGCTCCACGCGTAAGGCCTGAAGGGGACGGCGAAGGGCCGTGTTTCCTCAGCGGAGGGTGAAAAGGACTTTTCTGACTCTGTTAAAGAGACCAAATCGATCATTTAATGATTTCCGCGTATTACATCAATCTGTTTGGGATTTTACAGTGACTTACATAGCTGTGTAGCCAAGGGTCAAATTGTTTTAACCAATTTATACTTAATAGGCTAAATGTTACGTAGGTACAATTTGTGCCAAAAATCTGTTGAGGTTAATTTTGCAAATAACTTTCAAACAAAACACAAAAGATTTACAATTAATATTTGATCCAAAATGAACGAAGCGTGCCCAAGCAGCCAGGCTATTATGGTCGCTACCTCATGCAAATTTTCACCGACGTGTACAATGTTTTGGTAGAGCACAAAACGTTTAAAAACAGGTTGAGAAGTATATTCATATGTAAAGATATCTTAAATACGTGAATAAATATATCCATACCAGGTGATGCTGATGGTGATGGAGGTCGCCAGAAGTCTTCGTAATCTGAGGAGCGGTCGCACACGCTTCCCCCACAGCTGAGAGGAGACTTGGAAGAAAGATCCGCTTGATCCACCAGGTGAGAGTCCGGTGAACAAGCGACAGCCGTGTCGCCTGTCAGGGCATCCATACAGCACTCTGACTCGTCTGAAGTTTTGCTTTCTGTTACGAGATTTCATTTTTTTTTTTTGGTCAAAACCACAGCTGAATAAAATATTTATCTCACAACTGTTCACGAACATCTAATGTACTACTGAATGAATGGCTCATTGTGCCAACTAAAATCTCGAATCTAGAGTTTCCCCCCACACAAATGTAAAAACTCGTACGCCCGCTATTTCTTTGACAAGCAAGTCTGTCTTTCATCTATTAGGAATCTGAAAAATAATAGTTTTAAAAAGGAAAAATGTCATAATAAAAGGGTTAGGGTTATGGTTAAAAAAGAGCTAGACAACGTTGTTTTATTTTGAATAAATAGGCCTAGGTATACACTTTCTGTTTGACGTATGTTTGATCATTGCGATGCATTTTGCATTGTCATCTACTACACTATCAATAAATCGATATAATTTTGACATACCTGCACATATATGAGCTAAAATAGTATCAAGTCTGTTGT
The DNA here is from genome assembly GCF_001515605.1 of Sinocyclocheilus anshuiensis. Classification (NCBI taxonomy): domain Eukaryota; kingdom Metazoa; phylum Chordata; class Actinopteri; order Cypriniformes; family Cyprinidae; genus Sinocyclocheilus; species Sinocyclocheilus anshuiensis. The sequence goes on from NW_015549606.1 coordinate 153,311, forward strand.
AGTCATCCTCCAAAGATCGTGGCTGGTGGTAGCTGTGGGCTTTTTTGCTCTTCACCAAAAAAGATCTAGGCATTGTGTCTCCTCTGGTTCCTTCCTGCTATGTCCTCAGTCATTAGTGAAGATCAGGCAATCTGTCAGATCCACGGATGCGGCGGCTTTTTTATCTCTGAAAAGATTTGAAGACCATTGGTTGAGCAGCGCGTCTGTATAGAGGATATGGCAGAGTGGGAGCATGCGTAAAGCAGTTCTCTCGTCTGCCAGGTGTTATGAAGACAGGTGCTTTAAAGGAACAACTACCAACCCTTAGGCCTGTGATTGGTCCGCCCCACTACGAGAGGACAGACAGGTCCGGGGGGAACCGTGGCTATCAGGATAAGTGATACACTGTTTTATCAATGTGTTACTCAATCCCTAGCTGCAGAGGGAGAGGAAACGCGGAGACGACAACACAGCCTGTGCCTTCTCCCTCTATAGACTCATGATTTGTGCAGGTATTAAAAACTGGCTGTTAACAAAAAAGTAGTTTACTTTCGAAAACAGCTTACTTTTTGCTTATTTTGTGTTTTGTTAACACAATATGGATGTCATTGATGGATATTTTTGTGTCTTTAATTAGGCCTAATATATTTTAAACATGAATATGTGTAAATGCTAACACAACTTATTTATTATATGCAGTATATATGCACATCAACAAAAATCGAACATAGCCTAAATGTAGGCTACTTTATTTTTACATTTATTTTCGTGTGCTGCATTCGAAAATGCACACTTTGCTACAAAAAAAAATGAAGAAATCTTGCTGTTCTAATGAAATTAGAACTGTAATTTTGTATTTATTCTTTAGCCTAATTCTATATTTTTTACATTTTAGTTTCAGGTTATGTGTCAACTTTTTATCGTCATCACGCCCCCTCATGTACAATTCCATTAAAAAATGTCATATGACAATCTAAACGTCATCATAATGACACCTTCAACTCTTCAAAGAAAGTTTGTCCTCTCTTAACAACTTTTTTTCTCCCTTTGTCCAGAATAGTTATTGATCCTAGATAGTTAACCCTGTTATGATGTTGTAAAGAAAACTATCAAAAAAAATGAAACTGACATTTGTAGAAATATCAACATCAAATTTTCTTTCTAATAAACACAATGTCATGTCCTTGAGCGCAAGGCGGAAAATGGCCAAATTAACAATAAAACTTACCGTCAAGCCAGTTTTGAAGGCATAGCATGTCATTAAACATTTGAGATGGCTCGATGTAATCATTTCCTGAAGTTAAATTTTTAATGAAATATTTAATTTAAATAATTATTTACATTTTCAAAATGAAAAATCAACCATTTTGTGGAATGACATTTATATTAAGTCTAGTTAACACCGAAATTAAAACGCTCCTTGAAGTTAAACATCTTAACACGCTGCTCTTGATTTTTTAATTGACTATAGGTTCATTAAGCGGGCTTTATCAAAGTGAAATGGTAAAACTAGTTTTTTGTGGCCTTGGAATAAAGCGGTCCACACGCCAGCGGGGTCACGGTGTTCTCGAGTTTCGTGGCTGCTCAGTGAACAGAGCTGCCTTGTTCAGAGTGGACGCTGGTGATCTGTCGTGGACACAACAGGGACACGCATTCAGCTCGTGCGGCAGACAATCAGTGGGAGCCCATACAGCCAGCGTCTCACCTGCCTTTGACTCGTGACAGCCGTCTCCTAAATTAATCGCTTCACTTCACTTACATAGAGCGCAAGGCTACTGTCATATTGAGAAAAAAGCTGTAAAATGATGTGGGCACACCGTTATGTAGCCTAAGTTAGGCTACTGCTTCAACTTGTCATTTGGACAAGTTTCGATCACTTTTTGACCAGTCTGCATGGATTTATGAAATCTGTCTCGCCCATCAGTAGGCTACACTGATAGCCTACAATCACACAGTCCAGGATCTGCAGAAGAGTGTGCGAAGCCCAGGAAATCAAAGCGCAATGTGCCCTCCGTCGATTAGACATGCCACCGCAGGGCATCCGGTGTAGGATACCGATAATGTAAGGACACTATAGGCAATATCTTGACTAATGCTCAAACATTATCTCACTTTTGTTTTGTGCTTCATCACGAAAATCATATATTGGATAGAGTCTTTATACAGTTAGGCTATAGCCTATTTATCCCAAATAACCAAAGCGACAGAAACCTAAAGCTATTTACAGAACACTGTAATAACTGGAAAAAATAACAATCTCAGCACCAAATACTTTAGTCGTTCCCAGAATCGCGTCAGTGTAACGATCCATAAAGCAACTCTCAGAATAAAATTAACTAGAGAGTAGAAAGTAACAAAAAAAAAATCCTGACTGTAGTCTTGTTGCTTTTTTTCCTGAATAAAAATGTTAATATAAGCTAATGATTAGAATGATATTACACTTCTAAAATACAGAGCATAATAGTTATAAAGACAGACTAGAGAAAAGATTATTTATCCGAACAACCAAAAACGTTATACCAAAATAACGCGATGCTTTTCTCTAATATCCGTTCATGTACGTCCTAATTGACTAAACTGGTGTCATCAACGAAACACCAAACGCTACAAATCAAATCGTTTACATTTGCACTGATTAAACAGTGCTGAGATGAGTCGATGAGTTTTATTAATGTTAAATTCGTAGGTACAGTATGAAACTTCATGCATAACTGGAAACGCGCGAACTGTGATTTTGCTCTCAGCGAAACCCTGATTTAAGAATTATGTTTTATATTTATACCGATCAATCAATTTAAATTTGACAAGGGCTCATTTGCCAACAGGAATTGGAGCGCTTACCTGATCACACTATTCGTTGGAAGATGAATGCAGTATGGTCGCGGTGTTTTAGTTTAAGCCAAAGAGCGCGCAGCCCATCTCATCTCATGGGGTTTTAAGCGTAAGAGCATAAGACAAAAAGCTTCCTGAACGTTATTTGCGACACATCTAAATAGTAATCCGGTATAAGGAGGGCTGTACCGTCAGCAGCTGTTTATTTAAGCGCAATGCTTAAAGCTTGAATGCGTTTTATTTGTCATGTAAGACTGTTACATAAAATTTTAACAAATAGCTAAATCTCGCACAATACAGGAAAAAAATTCACGTCCAAACATTGGTGCAAGTTTCTTTCTCGATTTCTAGAGAAACAATTTTGCTAAATTGTGTTGCGTTATTAATGTTATTTGAATATACAGTGTATATATATATATATATATATATATATACGACTACATTTTCTATTTATCAAACAACTCATTAAACAATTACTTTATTTTCTTTTGTAAATTCTGATGCTGCACGGAAAAATGCGAACAAAGCATTACATTCGTAGGCCAGTATCAAATGATATTTTATTGTGATCTGAATCAACATATCTGTCATCTTCAAGACACTTATCTTGCATTGTCTACAGTCTGTAATGCCCACAGGAACATTCCACAGGAACTTAATTTTTTGTAAGGTTTTAGTTTATATTAAATAATGTTTTTACTTAATTACTTTAAATCACTTTAGTGTTTTGTGCTTTGCAAGTTCGTTTCGCAAAGTCCTATTTTTTGGAGGTGAACTAGCCGTTTTAAAAGGTGGGCAAATGGTGTACCAACTTTACATCCATCATGATGGGTTTTAAGGCTTGTTCTCTGGTGCTATTCATCTCCAGCCAACCATAACATCAGAAATAGCAGACTGATGTGAAATAACTTCATTTCTTTGCAAGTCTTCAAATGAACCATTGGGACATACAAACTCATTGGAGGAGAACAACAACTGTAGAGTGAAGCTCAATTGACATAAACAGGGAATAGTAGTAGTTTCCATTGTTGTGAAGTGATATGCATGTCATCTGTGCAAAAAAGCAAACTGATTCAGAAGCTAGTTGGTACAAATATGGATATAAAAAAAGAAAAAGAGGGGCAGTCTGTGTACATGTATTCTCATTGCCTGTGAGTGCTTGGCTTAAGTAAGGCCAGAAATAATGAGAACATTGTTCCACTAACCGACACACTCCCTGCCTTCGATTCCATCAGTTTGCAGGTATTCATTATTCATAACATGCTCAGCATACCACATACTGTAGAAAATATTGTAAATCAGCAAGAATTTCATAGAATGTTTCCAGTCACAAAACAAAAACTCCATTCTGTGAAACGGAGAACTGCCTACATCAGAGCTACAGTACATAAAAGTTACCGGACAGCAGTGTGCCAGGAAAAGCTGTTGCCTCCAAAGACCTCCCTAATTCAGTAATACATCCCTTTCAACTTAACTGTACAATACATTACAATATAGACATGACGTCCATTGAATACATATTTTCAAGTAATAATGGAGATGGAAAAACAATCAAAACATGTACATATTTACATAGATACTGGTTCCTTGACCCACACTTAATGTGTTCAAGACCCAATCGTATAATTCATGCCAGGAAAACAAGGCTTGCTAACTTACGATATGACACCACTGTATTAATATGGAACAGTTTAATGTGCATTTAAAGATAATAGTGTTCCGTAATACGTTTCCCTCAAAAGTTATGCTTTCACTGGTTTCTCGTGGTTTGTTAAAAAAGGATGATTTAAAAAATAAAAGCTATGCCAATGCAAATTCTTAATGCATAAAACACTACGCTATACAAAATCGCTTCTCGTAATGTGAAAAAACGTGGGGTATTAGAAACACCCACCTTTTAAGGTTTGGGAATCTCTTGCCACAAAACGTTGATTTTGATTACAAGGGTCTCAGAGCCTAAAGAGGCCTATTCGTCCTCTTTTTTTTGAGGCTAAAATTAAAAACTAGTGCCAGGACAAACATCTGACACATTTTGGCAAAAACAAAACAAATGCAGATGTAAACCATGACCTTAAGAAAGATAAGACTCCATAAGTCCATTTGTAAAGATGAACGAGGGCTTTTCAAGTTCTCCAGTTTGAGTCCCATGCTCAATGCTCTAGGCAGATTTAAAGGACGAGCTTAAAGTCACACTCTCCTTCCCAGACCTTCGATGGCAGTTTGTGTCACCAATCCAGATGATCACACTGTAGTTGTCTTATGGCTGCCATTTGAGGGCACACTAAGTCGTAGGGCATCTCCTTCCTCATCACCCTCACTTTCCGAGTCCTCCAGGTTTGGATGTAGTGTGATCCGGCCTCTAACCTGATGACTGGTCAGCTGGGGTGACAGCTTCACTCCATCGTCATCAGAGGACTGGTAGGATTCGTTGTCCCCTCCATAGTGATTGACTATATGAATCCCATCAAAACTGGGTTGGCCGCGTAAGCCCCGCTGCCCTCTTAAGCATCGGATCTACGAGCAGAGAAAGTGAGCGTCAGCACAACTGAAACTTTAACACCTCAGCCATTTCATTTGACAATATGCAAATGAAATGCTAGGAAACTATTTCTTCACAAAAGATAATGATAGGAAAGGTAACAGTTGCAAAACACACCAACGCACAATCTCTGAACAGCACCATCCATTTAAACAAACACATTTAATGGGATAAAAGGGTCAAAATGCTTCAAATGTATGCATTAAATTAGTTTTCTACACAAACGACTTGAACTACATAGTCGAACAAAAGAGACAGTTCAGCCAAAAATGAAAATTGTCATTATTTTCTCACCTTCATGTTGTTTTAAATGTGTATGAACTTAAAAGAAGACATTTTGACTAACAACTATCACTGTATGGACCAAAAAAAAAAAAAAAAAACATTTTTTCAACTCTTCAAATTTACATATTTTGTATTCTACTGAAGAAACAAATGCATAAAGTTTTGGAACGACATGAGGGCGAGTAAATTATGAACATTTCAATTTTGTGTGAACTATTTAAAAAAGCTAGTAATAAGTCAGCAGGTCATCTGCACTTGAGGGACATGAAATCATATAGTATAATACAATGCTCCAAGTCCATCAAATTGAAATTAAGTTCATGCTCAAAAAAGGTAGTAAATGAAATGGCCAACTTTAAGCCAGTAAACAGTCCTTGTGTGAAATGTGGTTTTGAACTGAGAAACGTGCTCTGTGGTATAACACACAGTTGATGGAGTTCTGTATGCTCTTACCTGAAACATTCTGCCACAGAAAGACAGACATGTGGGGAAAGACATATTCATGGGTATTTCAGTTTCACCACAATCAGTAACATTCTGTTTTATGTCCCTTCCACAATGTAGTCATTCCATCTGATATTACTCTAATTCTAAAACAAGCAAGAGTTTTTCAAATGAGAACACCGTGTTCATGTATGCAATGCACACTGAAGAGGGCTGATGTGTGGGTTGTAGAGGCTACAGAAAGAAAAAAGTGAACAGGCCGGAAGACGGTGTCAAAATGGCAAGTGAGGCCGCAAGTATGACAAGTCATGACTCTGTGATGTTGAGAGATTAGCTCAAGTATGGTTTTGCTTGGTGCAAATGCGGCTGATTGGAAACCTCTCGCTGTTTAGCAACTACGTGATTTAAATAGCAACCAGATACGAGACATCCGTCCTTTTGTTTTAAGGTTATGACTAAGCCGACTTTAGTGTGGCTGATCTTTTAAGCACAATTTTACAAACTTCAGTCCACAAATCTCTAGTAAACATTTATAGAGGAATGATATATATTTTGTAAAGGTGAGCGATGATAATTGATGAAGTTGGCCTTGAAACTAAATTGTTGATTTAGATCAATTATACATCAGATTTTCAAAGTCATTTTAATATATGATTAAGTCTAATAAAGCAAAACACACACACACACACACACACACACACACACACACACATATATATATATATATATACAGAATGAAGGAAAGTAAGGAAGAGAGAGAGAAGAGCAAAAGAATGGCAGTATTTCACATCAATTAACCACAACCTAATGAGAATCATCAAAGAATCAAAACATTAATAAATCGCTCTTCGCTCAAACTAAACATCCACAAACAACCAAATCAGTCTTGTTCGTAAGGGTTTGTGGCTACAGACAGGATTCATGCTGCTGTTTGATTGTGCAAGAAGAGGAACCTGGTAGGCTTTAAGAGGTAAAGCTGTCTTGCTGCACTCTGTTGATAGGGATTGAGATGGCCCGAGAATGAACGATTTAGTAGAAAGTTGTTTGACCACAAACCACCAGCCTTTTGTTGTCAGTATTAGGCAGGAGGAGAAAATCAGACTACATCCTGACCTGCACCCTGTATAAATCAATTAAACGCTTTCCGTTTTCTGTCTAGCTAAAAAACGAAAGCAGGCGACATTTGGCTATATATGGTGTATTAAACATCACACTAGGGATTTTTAAAACTGGTTGTTCCATAAATACATCAAAGGAAAAAAACGTCAATTTTGAGGTCATGCCCACTGCACATATTGTGTCAACACATTTCCAAACACAATACTTACAACTGCTAGTCATGTCAAATTCTAAATAAACATTACACCATCCATATCAACCTGTATTTAAAAAATATTTATTGTAATTAGAAAATAAAACTATACCTTTTAAATAGTCACGAGACCCCTTTCACGACCCCCATATTGAGAATCATAAGACGAGCAGTTTGGGAAATAGATGGATGGATATTTTTCATGGATTTTTCAGGAAGTTATCTTTGAAAAAATGATAACGGTCCATTTTGATCAATTTATTATATATCAGACTTTCAAGAGTGCAAGTCAAGAGTTTACCAAGTGGCACAGCTTGAAGTGTGTCACTGCCACAGAAATAGCAAAAATTAACAAAAAAATCTCAATTTCAGAAGTGGGCAGCAACCAAAAAAAAACACATTGGCCACAAAAACTGCACCACCTACAGACAATCAAAAGTTGTCAAAAGAGAAGCATGCAACTAAAAGTGATTTCCCGCAAATTAATCAGCCCTGACGACATCTAAAACCTCTGGATTTGTTAACCTGAACATCACTCCAACGCAGAACTGTGTCCTCAGCCCTCAATTGTAAACATGACCTATCCATGACTGTTATTTGGAACAGTACTTATATAAAATTCGGTGGTACTCATTAATAACCACAACACTAAAACTTGCAGAGAGGAGACAAATCTTGAGAAATTTTGTGTGGCCACTTCCCTCTACACGTCAATGATGAAAATCCTTCTGATCCAAAACTGCAATGCCTCATGTCACAGTTAAAGGAACACATTTTCCAACTCCCCTAGAGTTAAACAGTTGAGTTTTACCGTTTTCGAATCCATTCAGCCGATCTCCGGGTCTGACGGTAGCACTTTTAGCTGTAGCTTAGCATAGATCATTGAATCTGATTAGACCATTAGTATCTCGCTCAAAAATGACCGAAGAGTTTCTATATTTTTCCTATTTAAAACTTGACTCTTCTGTAGTTACATCGTGTACTAAGACCGACGGAAAATGAAAAGTTGCGATTTTCTAGGCCGATATGGCTAGGAACTATACTCTCATTCCGGTGTAATAATCAAGGAACTTTGCTGCCGTACCATGGGTGCAGCAGACGCAATGATATTACGCAGCGCCTGAAAATAGGATAACTTTCGTCAACATAACAAACGTGACCACCTGCTTGCACAGGGAGCGTGCTGGGGACTATTTTCAGGTGCTGCGTAATATTATTGCGCCTGCTGTACCATGTTCCTTGATTATTACGCCGGAATGAGAGTATAGTTCCTAGCCATACCGGCCTAGAAAATCGCAACTTTTAACTTCGAGGATTTGTAAAGAAGAATGTCGGAGGATTTCGATATAAGCTAAGAGGAGACTTGTTTTCCTTTGCTAAAGTAAGGAAACTTTGCTTCTTTTGATCCTGTAAACAAACGTTGGTTTTCACGAGACTCACCGGCGCATGCGCAAAGCTGACCTCATACGTTATTCCCCCGGAACTGCTTCTGTGTACAACTGCTGGCGCAAGCTAGATTCAAGTGAGCCGTGTGAGACACTTTTTTTTTATGGAAAGGTGCTTTTTATTTCACGTCTTTTGAACCGAAGCACTGCAACACCCGCTGAGTACAACGATAGAGCTTGAAAGATCAAAGACAATTTTTAATATAACTCCGACTGGATTCGTCTGAAAGAAGAAAGTCATATACACCTAGGATGCATCGTGGGTGAGTAAAAAACAGCCTAATTTTCATTTTCGGGTGAACTAACCCTTTAACCCCGAGCATCAAAAACAGTTCCGGGTCAAACAGGAAGACTCTAAAACGCAAGCAGGTTTTTTTTTTTTTCTCTTTGTCTATTTATAAACTTTTTTGAATGAATGAATTAGAGAATAAATGAGTACTAAACCTTAATTTTTATTACAAAATTCTAGATTTCACTACTTATTATTCAAAAATTATTTTAGTGTGCCATCTCCAATGACTGTGTAGAGCCAAGGTAATACTATGTAAACTGGGAAAATTTCTCACTGAAAATTATGTATGCATTTCTTGTTGTATCTGTCCACTGCTGGTCTACTTAAGAACCGTCTGCTGTCTTGATTAATGGACCCGAACATTTGATGAGGGCAACCTTCTACCAGAGGTCCAGACACTTTATTAAAACCCAGGGTCGACAGAAAAGATTTTGGGGTGGTTATAACAGCACCTGTGAACGGATAGGTGTAGCGCTAAGAGTGTGACGGGGTGTGTGCGGGCAAACTGAAGTGCAGGAAGAGGCCACGCACAGGGCGTAGTTAACACTTTAAAAAAAAGCCTGCGAAAAACTAACAAATCTGTTCAAAACGCTCATAAAGCTTGTGAAAAATAAGCTAACCACACAACAAATAGTAAAGATCAAAAACATACATCAGGCAGGAAAAGAAGCATCTCATGGGTGGGTAAAACATCACAGCCACCAAGTAGATTTTGACACTAAGACTCATAACAAACCATTCCGGGTGTGCACAAAACTACACGTGTAACTACTGCTTACATCAAGATACATCAAGTCAATATTTTCATTAAAAAAATTAATCCTGACATTTTTTTTTGCAATGTTTATTCAAACTTTATTGGATAACACTTTACAATAAGGTTCAATTTGTTAACATTAGTTTACTACATTAGTTAACTAACAATGAAAAAAGTTACTAATGCATTATTGCAATCCAAAGTTGAATAAATACTGTAACAAATGAATTGCTCATTTTTAGTTAATGTTAATGCATTAATGAACATTAACTAATGAACCTTATTGTAAATTGTTACCGTTTATTTATACTTTATTCATGCATTCAGAGATGAAGACATCGGTGGCCAAGCTGAGGCCCTTATTATTATTCTGTCTATTTTAAATTGTGCATAGTCTACAAATGCTTTAAAACAATACTCAAAAATGTCTAGAAACACATGGGCATTACCTCATGTTTGAGATCTGTTATCTGATCCTTGAGGTCTCGGATGTACTGGCTGGAGTCCGTGTTGTTGAGCTGACCTTGGACTTTTCCTTCCTCTTTCTAAATGAAAGAAAATATATTATTTTTATAATCAACATGCAAACCACCTAGAACATCTAGCGATCATTTTCAAAATTAGTTTATGCATAGTCATTTAACTAACCTCACATAGTTTCAAATCTGCATGACTTAGTCTGATGATGCACGGGCACCTTTTTGAGCAATGTTGCCGTCGGGCCCGTCAACGGGCAACCAGGTTAGACACAGGGTCCACGACTGATCTAAAGTATCCAGACAGAAATTTGTTAACCCAGTCTCTATGGGAAAGTGCCCAAGAAACATTGCTCAAAAAAAGTCACCCGGCAAAATTGCTCAAAAATTTGCCGTGTATCATCAGCCTTACTCTCTTTCGTGGATAAAAGGATACAATTTCATTATATTTCTTGCTCTTTTCTGCACCCTATAAAGTACCATTAAAGTAGCCCATAAGACTAGTGTGGAACAATTTTCAAAGTCTTTGTCTTCAGTTGGTTGGTAACTGCTACAATTAGATCACAGAATGGAGTTCACAGAGCTGAACTCGAGAACCAGATCAGTTAATAGTTAATAACCAGATAAATGAATCAGTGAGACCAGTTTTGGAAACTGTATCAACTGATTCACTAAAAAGACCTACAATAATGATTCCTTCATGTATTGGACTCACATCTATCACTATCAATGTGGCACAAAGCTAGGGCAGTTGTCAATATTGTCAATTTATATTTTGGTCCTTACACACAACTATCATATGGTTAAATTGGTGTAATAAAGCACACAAATACTTCCACTATGATTTAATGGAGCTTTTTCATCATCTTGAAACTTGACTGCTTCAGTCCCCATTCATTTTTCTTATTCTAAAAGAAGTGGCCAAGATATTTTTTAATTCACATTTTGCATTCCACAGAAGCAAGTTGTACGGGTTTGGTGAAGAAATATTGACAAAATTTTCATTGTTGAGAGAACCATCCCTTTAAGAATAAGTGTGAGTGAAAAATCTGTTGGGAGTGTTGCGGCGGCCATATTGGTTTAAATATATGTGAACAGATTGTGAGGTACTATAAATGCTGTTGTGTTTTTCACTGCTGCTGAATGCCTTGAGGGAGCTGCGGTATTGGAACAGCCATGTGTACTCACTACATAACATGTTTACCCTCCACATTCACACCTGTTAAAAAGGGAATCAAAACACATGCTACAAACATGCAGCAAAGAGCCGTTTTCCTCTGCATTGGTAAAGTTATGGCAAGCCATACAGGACAGAGGGAGGAGTGAAAAAAGAGAAGAGGTGCAGAAAAGGGTGTGTTATAGAGGTACTGAGGTAAGATCAACACATGCACACACACCCTCCTAGCAGGGAAGGGTGTTTGCAATTCCTGTGGTCTGCGTTCGGCTGTCATGCAGCGCTCTGATAGGCCGACGATGTGGATGGCGAGGAATTTAAAGTGTTCTTCCAAGAATTTGTGTTTTTCTTGAGGTTTCTCCCCCTTCCCCGCATAGTGTTGTGATAAGGGAAAGGCAGTTAGCTGACTTCCTAACCCTCAGCTGCATGAAATCAGCAGGTGGCAGGCTGCAGCTAGGGACATCAAACGTCTGAGTAATGGCTACCCTACTTCACTGAATGGGGTAGT
>NW_015549606.1:166372-167423 GCF_001515605.1 Sinocyclocheilus anshuiensis
CCTTTAGAATTGTCTATATTTCTGCATAAATATAACCCAAAAAATCATCAGATTTTCATGCAAGTCCTGAAAGTAGAGAACCCAATCAAACAAATGAGATGAAAATATATACTTTGTCATGTATTTATTCAGGAAAATGATCCAATATTACTTATGTGAGCAGCAAAAGTATGTGAATCTCTAGGATTAGCGGTTAATTTGAAGGTGAAATTATGCTGCGTTTACGCCATATCGTAATTACCGTAATTTCGAGATGACAGCACGTGACGTTCTACTCGGAGCCGTTCACGTCCTCCGACTCGGAACTATGCTTTTCTATGGCAACTCTAAAAACACCTAAACAGAGCCTGCGGTGGTCAGGTGGTACAGCGGTCACGTGGTACAAGTCGTAGCTCTCAGAATACTCCCAGTTCACAAGTTGTAATTTTGAGCTCTACGAGGACGTGAACGCTTTTTACAAGTTGGAATCTCGTAATTACGGGAATTCCGATATGGCGTGAACACACCTTTAGAGTCCATCTGTTGTTTTCAATCAGTGAGACTATCAGGTGTCAGTGTGTGCCCTGTTTTATTTAAAGGGGTCATATGATGCTGCTAAAAAAACATTATTTTGTGTATTTGGTGTAACGAAATGTGTTTATGCGGATTAAGGTTAAAAAAACACATTATTTTCCACATACTGTACATTATTGTTTCTCCTCTATGCCCCGCTTTTTTGAAACGCATCGATTTTTACAAAGCTCATCTGTCTGAAAAAGCGAGGAGTGCTGTGATTGGCCAGCTATCCAATGCATTGTGATTGGCCGAATACCTCAAGCGTGAGACGGAAATGTTACGCCCCTCACATACTGTTGATGCCGTGTCCCGGCCGGAGCGACGAGACAAAAACATTAAAACCCATTACAAACGAGGCATTTGTTGCATCCAGTGGGGACATAATTACTGATTATAATGACTTATACTGTCTTTTTACGCGTTGCATTGCATCGCGCCGTGTAAACATAAAACTCTGTCTGCATTTGTGATCAGAGAAATGACAAACAACAAGTGC
>NW_015549606.1:167702-175552 GCF_001515605.1 Sinocyclocheilus anshuiensis
TCTTTATGCACCAAGAGCTTGTAACACTCCAAAGAGAAAGGAAAAATTGAAATCGCATCATATGACCCCTTTAAAAAACAGGGATCTATCAAAGTTTGGTCATGTTTGTGGAAATGTATCATGGCACAAACAAATGAGATCTCTGAGGACCTCAGAAAAAGAGTTGGTGTTGCTCATCAGGCTAGAAAACCGAGGACAAAAGCTGTTTTAAACGCAAAGGTTGGTCACATAAATAAGTTGAATTAATTGATAAATAAAATCTATTTATGACATTATTTTTGAAAGCATCCATACTTTACAGCATTTTTACACCTTTTCACAGTATTGTAGCTTTGCAGGTAGGTTTCTTATATATATATATATATATATATATATATATAAACACTAAAAACTAGGGCAGGGTTGACTATATCAATGAATCAATTGTAATTGATATTCATTTTAATGACCCAATATCGCTTCGTTCTTTTTAATAAGAAGGACCCAGCTTTCAAATTCTGCAAATTTTATAATGAAATTCAAACTACAAATGTAATTTTGATGCTCTTACTGTGGCGTGACAGACTGCTGTAGCCGCTAGTTCACGTAAACCAATCATCTGTTCCTCTTTACTACTAGCTATATCAAAACAAATTTTGAATGAACATCAGAATTAGACCTTGCTTAAAAGTGTTATGTCTCATGAAATCGCTCAATCAGTGTTTTGGAACCATGGACAAGCATCAATGAAACAGCTTGAAAACAATGTTTACATAATGTGGCATTTATGTCAGGAAAGCCATTTATTTTCCATAGAGCGATAGTCAACCATAAAAAATAACTCCAAAAAGGAGCATTTGCTAAATATATGCACTGTATTACATATTCATTACTTAACCTGTTAGTGATGTCTTCATTACTTAATGTATAATTGATAATGTATAAATGATACTGAATCGAAATTTGAATCAAAGCAAGCATTTTTAAATCAAAATCAAATTGTGAAACCCGTGTTAATATCCAGGCCTCCTACTCTCCAGCAATTATATATAATACCATTAAATTTTAAAAAAGAAAAAGTATCAGTATAAGCAATACGACACCAAATATGCTTTCCTGATGTGTGCTTTATTAACCAATCTCTGTAATGTGTATATGAATATGAATCCTAGTATAATTCTGACTGCATTAAATTGTTTCAACGGAACAAGCTTTAAGCCTTCCATGACAATATATTTACATGGAAAAATGAAACGACTCTTTTCAGAAGCAAAAATATGTTCAGTTAAAAACATTTTCCTAAAAACAGACCATATCCAATGTTTTGTTCAGTTCAAGGATTGGAGTTAACAACTTTGTTTTTTTTTGTATGTTTTCACAATCAACAGGTAAACAGCATAACCGTTTCACACAAAAAGCAGAACAGAACTGAGCCACAATGACTCGATCGAATGGTGATACTGATGAACTTGTAGTATTAGAGTTGAACTGTAGGCCTGATTCTGCGGAAGATTCAACTTCGTTAAATTGAGCAATTCTTATCTGATGGAACAAACTCTATTGTGACACTGCTCCTTTCTAAAATGTGATGAATGTTAAATGCAAACCCAAAAATATTCTTTTTTTTTTTTTTTTTACCTTTTAAGTTTAAAATGAGCTCAACAACTCGGATAGACAAGAAACTGCGCATTTATTAAAACTTGAAGATTCAACTTCGTTAAATTGAGCGATTCTTATCTGATGGAACAAACTCTATTGTGACACTGCTCCTTTCTAAAATGTGATGAATGAAATGCAAACCCAAAAATATTCTTTTTTTTTTTTTTTTTACCTTTTAAGTTTAAAATGAGCTCAGCAACTCGGATAGACAAGAAACTGCGCATTTATTAAAACTTTAAAACCAAACGCCGACAACAGACACACATCCTGATGAATACTTAATTAAAATGGTAAAATGTTTAGGCCATATTTGTTATTCTATTCGAGGTTGGCATGGCAACAAACACTGTCATTTCAGTGTTTCAGATGCTTGTGATTTGAAACGCTTAAATGTCACTGTTCCCCTCTGCAGCAACGCATTAGTATAGTTCTGAGATTTCTCTTATTGCACTTTCTTTGTTCACTTTTATGCATGCATCTCACAAACACATGCTGAGCTAAATCTCTCTGTTACAACAGATCATATGAATGCAGAGCAGTAAAGCATAAAGCAAAAAGTGAGCTTTGATTATAGCTCAGTGTGTTTCTCTGCCTGATAGGAAGTGGTTTCTCATCTGGTAATGAAGATAGCTAAGCTGCGGTCCCATGGGCCGTGCAAGCAGCCGTTTCAACCCTGAGCTCAGCTAGGTGTTAAAACAAAAAAAAAAAACCACTTCACTCTAAGAGATCATAACAATGCTGAGGAGCAGCAATGCTGATGCTCTGCATTTCTGTTGTGAAGGCTTCATTCACGTCTTACTTGCATGTCAGTCACTATAACTATTAACAGATTCGGGACTGACAAGATGTGTGGGTGTTCTGAAAGGTGTCTACATCTGTATGCTGGGGAGTCGGGTTAGTGTGTTGGTGTTTGGTGTCAGACAGACCTGTAGGTTCACTTTATAGTGGATCTTTCCAGTGAAAATAAAAACCACACTCACACCAGGTGACTCAGAGTCAGTCCAGAGAAAAAAGGCTGTGGTGACATCATGGTGTTATATTTTCCAGCAATGGGACATGTCAAGTTAAGAGTGGGCGAAAGGTGAGCGAATAAACGATCCGTTTGATGCTAAATCAGTAACAATGATGAATAGAGATGCAAATTCGAAATGCTCCATAACATATTTAAAATAGGCCAGTCAATCCATTACATTTTTATAGCATTTTTTGTCTGTGTAACTGTTAAATGCACAATTTGTGCAGAACTTGGGCTACTTTATCATTTAATGATAAACAGGTGTTCCATTTTGTGTGTGAGAGAAACATCTAATCAATTCCTATCAGCTACACAACATCTGAATCATTTAGTAATCATGCAGAACATATGTATAATGTCGAATAAATTCACAAACAGCACAAATAAATAACCTGTGTGGAACTTAAAATAAATTGCATTAAATTAACATATTTTTTCAATCCCCAAAATTAGCTTTCATTTGATGATGTTCAAGGCTGATAGACATACAATGGGCAGTTACTTTCTCTCATTGTCTCTCATCGTCGCTGTCTTTTGCCAACTGCCTAAAAGTGAATTAAAATATGGTGAGCCAGATCTGTTGCCCACAGCCCTCAGGGTAAAAACCATGTAGGTAGCCAAAACCACAGAACCACAGCTAAGAGCTGCATATGCCTAAGAGGAGCATGCTTGTCTAATCTGATATATAGCAAGCTGATGCAATTTCAGCACACACACACAAACAAAATCACGCAAATACATCTAGCAAAATACAACACTCTCAAGTTAAATCTAAGAAAGGAAACAGCAAAATGAGAGATAACACAGACTATCCAAAATCAAACTTCATAGAAAGGTAAAAGAAAGTGCTGAAGAGAAAAGCTTGTGACAGAAATGAAAACACTCTCATAAAGGTGAGATTTAGTTTCGAATACAAAAAAGCCCAGTTTATATCTGTCTCAGGAAGGAAAGTCAAACACCCCACACTGATATAAAACAGCACTGATGACATGCTGAGCTAATCTTTAAAATAATTTGGCTTCCTGCATGGGGAACGCTACCTTTTCAGAAGGCAGCGTTTTCTCCGAATAGATCAAACACTCGTCTCATTTTAATCCAGTAAATCTTACTGATATAGTCTTTCCCTCAAATCAAAACACACCTGTTTCAATCATGGTCAACAAATATATATATGGCTCTATTTACTGTAATGCCTAAGCTGCATACGTAACAGTAAGTTTCAACTGATTTACATGAAAAGTGTGTACATATCTTACTGCAGGATTCTGAAAAACCAAGCTGTTAGGTTGACTGTCACTAACCTTGCACTCTATTTCAGCCTGTTTCCGTTTTGTCTCCTGCAGCTCTGCATGCAACCTCTTGTTCTGGTTGGTCAAAACCTGCAGTCGCTCCTGTAGATTTCGTGCCTCTAGTTCTGCACGCCGCAGTTGATTACTATGTATCTGATTCTGTAAGTGAGAAAAAAAATTAAAATAAATAAATAAATACATACAAATCTCTACATGTAATTTGGAGTTTAAGATAACCAACTAAAATCTGAAATGATAAAGCAGTGCCCAAACTCAATAAAGTGAATCATGTCAGAGTATAAATTAATTAACTTTGTCTCCCTCTATTGGCTAAAAATGTGTGTAAAGTCGGAGGTCTGCAGTACAGGGTTCAAAACATAAATACATTTTTAGCCATTTTATTAGAATTAAGTGCAATTTAATTTTGTTGTGTGTAAATAATTTTTGTTTTGTAGTCAATTATTTTGGTAATATCAGATTACCCACCCTAAGCATCCTTAAAAAAGATGTAGACGTAGCCAGGCAAACGTCTGTGTATGATGATTAATTAAAAAATATATTAAAAATGTTAAAACAAGCTAGGGGTGTCCCTGAATAGTCGAAGATTCGATAGGATAAGCCTGATTCGATTACCAATCTCACAGTCGAATATTAGCAGATTATTTGGTTTTATGTAGTGTAAATCTTCAGTTTCATCAGCTCTAATAAGTAATAACAACATGATATGCGGCCAACCAATGTTAGCTATCTATTAATCAAAACATGAAACATTATTTACCCCGTTTGTGTCTGGTACACATTTTCCCTCTGTGTTAACGTCAGTGTTTATGACTGTCGGATGTCTGATTACTTGACTCTTGAGTAATAACAACATGATATGCGGCCGACCAATGTTAGCTATCTATTAATCAAAACATGAAACATTATTTACCCCGTTTGTGTCTGGTACACATTTTCCCTGTTTGTTAACGTCAGTGTTTATGACTGTCGGATGTCTGATTACTTGACTCTTGGTAATGTATTTTGCCCCCACCCCCAAACATATGATTCGACCATGAGTCGACTCGGAAAGATTTGACAATTCTGATTCGACTATGTAAATCCTTAGTCTGAGACACCCCTCAAAGAGATAGTTCACCTAAAAATGAAAATTTGATGTTTATCTGCTTACCCCCAGGGCATCCAAGATGTAGGTGACTTTGTTTCTTCAGTAGAACACAAACGGGAGATTTTTTTAACACAAACCGTTGCAGTCTGTCAGTCTTATAATGGAGGTGAGCCGCCGCTCAGGACAGTTCGGACATTGCATGAATCAGAGGTAAAAAAAAACTATATAAATACTGTTCAGTTTCTTGCACAGACAGATCGATTCGTGTCTTTACACATCCATTATAAGACTGACAGACTGCAACGGTTTGTGTTAAAAATCTTAGTTTGTGTTCTACTGAAGAAACAAAGTCACCTACATCTTGGATGCCCTGGGGGTAAGCAGATAAACATCAAATTTTCATTTTTGGGTGAACTATCCCTTTAAACAAGCTTAGAAATTGGCCTTCTCATGAACACCCAACACACCATGTACAACAAAGATAAGCAATCGTATGTGAATGAGACCTGGGTTTCCAGTTCCAGCATCCTCTGTCTGATTTCTCTGAGCTCAGCCTGTGCCTCTGCCTCTCTGAGCCTCACGCTCATCAGCTCATCCTGAAGCTCGCTCGCTGCATTCTTCCGCGGACTGTCTTTCCAGCGGCCTGCCGTGCATGCCAGATGCCTCTGCACACAACGCCAAAGTACTTTACTTAAACATCTGTGAGTTAAATGGAAACGTGAAAGGGACAGCACATGGTAAAACTGCAACACAGTAGAGCTTGCACACACTTACACATTCTCAAACTGTGGATAAAACAGCTGTCTCTGAGAGTGTGTATTTACCTGCCAGTGCTCCTCCAGGTCTCTGACCTGCTGTCTAAGCTCTTTAAGGCCTGTTAGAGCCTCTGCCTCCCTCAACTTTACACCAATTAGCTCCTCCTGAAGACGTACCACATTATTTTCATCTGGCAGGGATGCATTTCTCTGAAACAGAAACAAAAGAATTAAGACAGAGTAAGCACAAGGAGTGCTTGTATAACAATGAACAAAAAGCAGTTTTCCACAGTCAGGGTCCTGGAGCCAGTGCACGACACTTATGCTCACCAAGGTTGCCTTTCATTTATCAAAAATACAGCAAAAACTTAAAATATATTGCAATTTAAAACAACTTTTAATATATTTTAAAATCGATTAATAATTGTATATATATATTGGTATTTTAACATTGGATTTGGCGCTCAGTAATTATTTCTTATCAATGTTGAAAACAATTGGGTTTAATATTTTTTGTGGAAACCATGATATATTTTTGTTTCAGTATTCTTTGATGAATAGAAAGTTCAACAGCATTCATTTGAAATAGAATGTTTTGTAACAATGTAAAGGCCTCTACTGTGACTTTTGTTCAATTTAATGCACCCTTTAATGCAGCACAGCAACACCAAACACATAACTGTTCCCGTCCATCTAAAAAAAAAAATTTCTAATAATATTGCGTGTGAATTGATTGCTTATGATCATTAAAAGCGGCTTGTGCAATTCAATTAAGGATGTAAAATTATATATTCTCAAAACTTGCAATATGCATTAAAATATTTCTTCATAAGCAGGTTTTGTAGCAAAGTAGCCAATTGCATCATTGTTCGACAGTTCCACTACGGTGGAAAACCACAACAGCCTACGGGTGAGTTTGTGTGCTTGAGAAAAGTTATTCCACCTTCTCCATGTTAAGAATCTTGTCCTGCATCTCCTTCAGTGCACACTGAGACTCAGCCTCTTTAAGACGGGCCTGCACCAGTTCCCTCTCCAACTGCAGGATGAACTCTTCAGAGTAGCGTGGGTTCCCCTTCTAAATTGAAAAACAAAGAAATTGTGTGAGCGAAAATTCTGTCGATCATTCATTGTGTTAGCACTGAATACTCATGGACATAACATCTAAACAGCTCTTGCAGTTTGATTTTACCAATGCACATGTTTCATCCTTGCTTAAAAAAAAAAACACTAGTTTTACCAACAGCCACATTAAAACATAATGAAATTGCAACACAAAATTATGTAAAACAGCACTTTCCCCACAGCAAATGACACATTATCCGCTTTTTCTCCATGTTAAAAATGTGCACATTAATAATTGATGAGCCATATTCTGCCCTTCAGTTGAGAGTGTAGATTTTATTAAACAGACAGTGGCGACTCAAGACTCTTGCTTAAGTTGCACTCATATTTGACATCTCTTACATGTACATAAGCCCCATTTGGCACTGTTGTGCATGCAAATGACCTCTGCTCTGCTGTTCTGATCTGCAGTCATGCATGTAAAGAGCATCATTACAAGAGTTGCCGTTCGAGCTCTGGTCGCTGAGATTTTGTTGCTAGACAACGCCAAATGAATCAAGTGCGGCTGCCACTGCAAACTGTTGACATGGAGCAAAACATTTCTCAGTGTTTTCATACGGTTTCTGTGTTCAAGAGCAGGCCTCTCTCATCTAGGAGGAAGCGCTGTCTCTGAGCTGCCCTTACCGCAAACGGCTGCTGTTGCTGGAGCTGTCGGATGGTGTTTTGCGCTTGCTCCAGCAGTGCGCTGGTCTCCTCATTGTGTTGTTTGACCGTGGCCAGCTCCCGTTTGACCAGGTAGTTCTCCTCTGCCTCTTGGGCTCGTGTCACCTGACCCTGACGTAACCAATTATGGATGAGGGGTGAGCGGAGAATCGGAATGGGTGGAAACGGACGTATGGATGGAGAAAAAATAATGCTGGATCTCAAGCTCTGTCATGCTGTTAGCAGTTTTAGGCTTTCAATTTAGCACTTTTTTTTGGGGG
>NW_015549606.1:175725-191723 GCF_001515605.1 Sinocyclocheilus anshuiensis
GAAGGGGGGGGGGGGTTATTGTAGTATTTCACCAATAATCAGGACTGCAGCCCAAAGATACTAAGCACAGTGATGCCTTTTCCCTGAAGTCAGAAATCGCAGAATTTGCCTTATTTCACTCTTGATTGTGAGTAGGTGTGAGATATTTAAGCAAATCATGGAAATGAAGCAAAGCTAAAGACAGAACTGCTGGGTTCTTAAAGGGGAAAGACAGAGATAAATTGTGGAGAGGAGAGTGAAAATTGTACCTGTATCAATCTATCTGCCAAAGAAGCACTTTCCTAAAAACAGAGAAAATCCATAAAGGAAACAGCAAAGAGAAGAGAGAGACCAAAGGATATTACAACACAGAACAAAATAATAAGACCGATTTGACAGAAAACAGTGTTCTTTTTCATACCCCTACATTAAGACATTGCAAAGACACTGTTTTAGATCAACATTTACTAAATTAGCATAAATGCAGATTTGAAACGGTCATAGTGAGCTGGGGTAGAAAAAGTTTGAGCATAGTCACGCTTGGAGGAGGTTTGAGCATGGTGTTCGTGCTGTGGCTATGAAATAAAGCAAGATTGTGACACCACAACAGGGTGAAAAGTGTAAAAGGAGGCCAAGCAGAGGACAGTCTGAGCGTCAGTAGGGTGAGAATACAACGGAAACTGGTGTCATTTTAAAGTTTGTGGATCTACTATATTTGCACAACAAACGCGGCCCTGGGTTACAAATGGGGAACTTCTGAAGGTGTTTGAGTTAGTACTTCATTTGAGTACAAAGGTTCCATGCGGGGAGGAGATGGAAGGCGAGTACATGTGCGGTTTTTTTTTTTTAAACTAACCGATCTGCACCATGGGCTGTCTGTTTCATGCATGACACAAACATGCCTTTACAAGCAGAGAATATTCCAACATGCACCAATGCAGGTTTGGGTTTTCACCCATGCTCAAAAAAGTATAGCTCAAAAGACCTGTCAGACAACCATTCTTGTCTGAAATTAATACATGTAGACAAGCATTACCCATGTGCACACCCAAAAGGGTGATTTTTTTTTTTTGTTATCACTGTACTTACCAGCCTCATAAAACACAAGTTTTCCAATGACATGCACACAAGCCAGTTATGATACACCCAATCGGGTGTGTTCAAGCATTTGCTATTGGTTACACCAAAGAATTTCCAAAGAATAACTGACAACAAAGAGAGCCATGAACCAATTCAAGATGAGCAAATATGGGATGACATAATGGTGTATGGATATGTTTGAATGATGAATGATTTGCTTTGCATCTTAATTATCACTCACTTTCTCCAGAGTGTCTATTCTCTGCTTCAGGAGTCTGTTCTCTGTGCGTAGTCTCTGTAATGGCGTGTCAACATCAACAATGTTAGACTTAAATAAAGCAATACAATTAGTTTGAGCTTTGATTAATTCAGTTAATAGCATTTATTAAAATAATTACTACTATTTTAAAATGCATTGAAAAAATAAGAGCTAATTGTAGTCAATGGACTTTTCACATTTCGGGGGTTCTCAAAGTTAAAGGGGTCATATGATGCTGCTAAAAAGAACATTATTTTGTGTATTTGGTGTAATGAAATGTGTTTAGAGAATAAAAGTTACGCCTTCTTTCTTTGCGTGAACATTTGGGCGGCGTTATGCAAATCTTCCCACATAGTGAGGTAGATATGTGGGGGCGTGTTAGAACGAGCCGTTTTAGGTAGGTGTGGCTGACTCTTAACTTTTATAAAGAATATCTCTTTGGATTTGAAACTTTAGTCTTTGCAACTTTACAGATCTTCTTCATGCACCAAGAGCTTGTAACACTCCAAAGAGAAAGGAAAAATTGAAATCGCATCATATGACCCCTTTAAGTAAACGTCTACAGTGGTGAACAGAAAATTTCAGGAAATATAATTTCTGTGCTCCCATTTGCTTCAGTAGTAAAAGAAAAAATCTATACTATCATTTCCACAACTTCCCAAAAGTGGAAAAAACATAGATTGATTACCCTCAGAAGAGAGAAAAATGTCAAATTTGGAACACACTCACAGCACTGTTAACTAGCTTTTTTGCCTATACATAAAAAATAAAAACTAGGTATACAATGTTAATAAAAATGCATCAAAGCCTATGCACAGTGTCCATAAGCGCACACTAAAATGAATGACAATAGTAGCAAAAATGTTCGGAAAGGCATCATTTAGGCATGCTATTAGGAATGGGATGGCTGTCTCACCTTGATCTCCACCTGTTCCTCCATCTCCTTGGTTTTGATTGTAGTGTACTCCTTTTCCAACCTGAGAATAAAGGCATAAAGAAACAGTTCAGCAATCTTCAATGTCCAAAAACATACAAAAAAAAAAAAAAAAGAAAAAAAATTCACTTTACACAATGGGTCCACTATCCAGCTGGTGAGGGATGACCTTCTGAAAGTGCTGCAACAGAGTGAAAATATCAAAACTATATTATTATTTTATTATTATTACTACTACAATTATTATACACTACTATTTATTCCTATGATGGCAAAGCTGAATTTTCAGCAGCCACTACTCCAGTCTTCAGTGTCTCATTTGGTGCTTAAGAAACATTTCTTACTATTGAAAATGGTTTTTACTGCCATTCAAAAGTTTGCAGCAAGTAAAAAGTTTTTTTTAGTAGTAAAAAAAATAAATAATTAACATTTATTCAGCAAGGATGCTGTTTATTAGATTTTTATATTCATCAAAGAATCATAAAAAAATATATATCACCAGTTCCACAAATATCTTAAGCATTTGTATTAACTGGGGAAATGACTACTCAAAATTCAGCTTTGCCATAACAGAAATAAATTGCATTTTAATATGTACTACAATAGAAAATGGCTATTTTAATTTGTAATATTATTTCACAATATCACTGTTTTAACTTTTGATCAAATAAAAAAATACAGAGACTTCTTTCAAATATATAAAAAAAAATCGTAATTATTCTAAACTTTTGACCAACCTTTAAAAAAAAATTATCTGCAATCCAATGGTTACTCAAAAATGTAAAGAACTTTTGTATTTTGCTTAAAAAAATAATTGCATATTTGTAAAACAAACTCATTTGTATAACAGCTCTAGACTCTAATCATGGTGTGGCAACTTCCACTGAGAAAAGTATCAGCTTGCATAGCAGCTATAATTAAGTTAAATGTGAGTTTATCCTTGAGAATAAAATGTTTATAAATAATCCACCTGCAACATTCCCTCCATGTCCAACTGCATGAGCTCAGCCTGATTCATCTGCAGGATGGCCATGCCCACACGAAACACTATCTCTAAACCCTGTAAGGACACCTACTGGTGAAAAATCAAGATCCAAAAATATATGCAGTAGCATTGTGAAGCCACCAGAGGGCGATAACAGACCACTGAAATACACCAGTGTGTTGTGTTCTCAAATTAGCTTAGCATGCAAAACATATGACTACATAAAAATGAGAGGCTGAGTAGAGTGTGTGAGGAGAGAACGAATGATAACCATTAAGTCCTACCTCACACATGAATATATCAAAGATCCTGGTGGCGACAGGAAGAGGAAAAGAGGTAAGAAAGATGGTGAGGAACCAAGATGAAGCATACATGGAGGTGTGGAAACTCTGGGCCTGGAAGTGCACATGGAGCTCTGGGAGCTGCTCCTGCAAGGAGAAACCAAAAGAGATGGTGAAATCACCAGGTGAAAGCAATAAGTTGGTATAATTTAATTTCGTGTGCATTGAATATAAGCATTAAGCTAAGCTTTATAGATTTATGAGGAACAAATCAGCAGACAGTCACTGACCTGAATCATACATTCAAACTGGTACATGCATAGGCCAAGTTCAGCCATACTGGGTTTAAAGAGCTCTCTCAGCCTGTAATCCTGCATCAGTTTCACAAACACACAGAAAGCCTCTTCTTCTGGCATCTGCAAGAAGGCAACAATTATATAGCACACTATCACAGACTGTAAATATTAATAACTTCTGTAATAACTGTACTATTGTTATTATTATGTAATAAAATGTTACATTTAAGAAAAACGTGATTAATAGCTAGAATATTTTTTGATTGTGTTAATACCTGCATTAGAAGAAGGCCGACAATGAAAGCACTTCCCTGACAGTAGCCCACCTCTCTATCAACCAGGGAATAAGCCTGTAAACACAAAAGTTATAAAATCATTGCTCAGTTAAGAGCAGAACAAGATCTGTTATTCCCTCATTATTACTCATCTTAAAAAAAATAAAAATTAGCAAAAAAAAAACTCCAGCGACCTTTAGGTGTTTTCCTTGTGTAAACTCCGGTTTCAAATGACATTAAACAAAAACCAATGTCAGGTGGTGTACAGATCAGGAGGTTTATATTCCTATAACTAACTAACTATCAACTATAACTACTTTGTCCTAGTTCAAGGAGATTCTTCTGATATTAAATATACTGTTGCCTTAAATAGAAGTGGCTAATAACCTACCTTCATAACATTAAAGAGCACCTCCTGACCCAGACTGTCCTTCTCCTTAAAGAACTCATGCTCGGGGTAGGTACGGGCAATGTCCCTGCGGATAAGCTTTTCACAAGGCGAGGTCATCTTCAGCAGCTCAGAATACTGCTCCTTTATGGGTAGATTCTGGGCATTGCACAACAGCTGCCACACTATTGCTCGGAAGTGATGTGGAATGCCTTTCCTAACCAGTTCCTAAGAAAAAAAAACAAACCACTGATTTAAATATTAACACTGAACGTCAGGACATAAGCGTGCAACAGAGTGAAAATATCAAAACTATATTATTATTTTATTATTATTACTACTACAATTATTATACACTACTATTTATTCCTATGATGGCAAACCTGAATTTTCAGCAGCCACTACTCCAGTCTTCAGTGTCTCATTTGCTACTTAAGAAACATTTCTTACTATTGAAAATGTTTTTTACTGCTTAATATTTTTGTCGAAACCATGATGATACACTGCCATTCAAAAGTTTCCAGCAAGTAAAAAGTTTTTTTTTTTTTTAAGTAGTAAAAAAAATAGAAAGAAATTAATACATTAATACATAACAGCCTAACTTAAAAGCAAGTACGCATACTGCCAAATCTCCATTAGTTTATTTGAAGGATTACACTCAAATTACTCAAGGTTCCAAGATTGTCAGCATTCAGATGTTCTCCCCAGGGTTTAGTATGTACCACAGACAGGATAAGACCATTTTATGCTGCTAAATATAACCTTGTCAGAGATTTCTACAGCAAAGCTCGATGTTTTTGTAACCAAATTATGTTTGACCTGATTAAGCTGTTTCCTGTGCTCATCTGCGCAGTAGAAGATTGGCTTAGATGGCTTATTTCTACAGCTGGTCATTGAGATGAGAGTCCACCTACATAACACGGTCAGCACTGAGATTCTTCAAAAGCACTCTAGGGGTGTGCTAGAGATGTGTCTTTGTTAGAATACTAGGCTGTACAAAAGACTTCTGTTGCTGCTTTGCTAGAAGCGCCTGAGATCCTCCTCTTTGGCTTGTAAGAGGTCATACATTAAACACAAACTGCATTTACTTTGTCTCACTGAGGTCAGTATGTTCTGTGGGAAAGTGACAACTGTGAAATTTGCTTAAGTGGTTTATATCATTTTCTCTTTCCCATTGTTTCCTTGAAAATGTTATTGTGTGAGCGGGATATGTAAAACACTGCAGAAGCATTATTTTAAGAGGAAATGGAAAATATTTCAGAAGGCCTAAGCTTCCGTGTAATTATAAAGGAATGTTTTGGAAAAATATAAAGTTGATAAGAGTTTGACCAGCCATTCAAAAGTTTTTAAAATGTTAAAACGGTCTTATATTTTTATAAACAATTTTTTTTTTTTTGCTACATACCCAGGAGCAAACAATACATGCTAGGCTCACTATGAAATTAATAAACCATTTATCATCACACACCACGTTTAAAAATAAAAAAAATAAATAAACTGAATATTCATTATTCAAATATCATTATATTTTATATCAAACTTTATAGCTGGTTGCCATCAGTAAATATAATCCTTTCTCTCACGGAGCCAACCACTTTTACCATTTTTCTTAATTCATGAACACATTAGCACTACCAGCAAATCACTCACATATTTAAATTGGGCCGTATGTTTTATGAGCTTTTTTGTAATGTGTTTCACTACCTTATAACAGCAATAAATCAGTAGCTGTGTGCTTGTGCAGTATATTTGATGTTGCTGTAGCTTTGCTCTAAATGCCAATGAAATGTTGTTTTTTTTTTATTGTTGTAATTAAATAAAAGAATGACATCTGAAAACCCTTATGTTCAGTGATAAGTGGCATATATCTGATTTGCCCACAGTACTTGATGGATAGTCTATCTGCTTACCTTTAGTTGTTTTTCCTTCTTCTTCCGCACATCTTCCCACTCATTGACGATGCGTCCCCACATGATCCATGTATCCTCCTCCAAGTGTGACAAGTTGGAGGAGGCTGATGAACTAGACACCAGTGAGGAGCCACTGTTCCTTCGAGAGCCATTCACAGACCGTAAAGACTTACTGTCCGTCTCCAACAACCTGGAAAGACAACCATGGCAGAGAACACTTATTACAGAAGTAAACTATAAAATTTTTGTTTGTGCTTTTAAAAGAAGCATAAATGAAAACTCAAAAATTAATATATGAACTCAGAGTTAACCTACATCAGATGAAATAGGGCCTGACAGTATGATGGTAAAGGTGCTCTTAAGCATCATACAAAACAAATGTTCAATAAAGTGTTATACAAGTAGTGGCCAAAAGTAATGTCTAACTTAAATGGACTTCTTTCCTCAATGGACATCTTCACCTGTAACATTTTAGTATTAAAGGGATAGGCTAGTTCACCCAAAAATGAAAATTCTGTAATTTATTACTCACCCTCATATCGTACTGTCATGAATAACAGCAGAGACTGACCGGAAGAGAAGAAACTGTTGAATAAAGTCACTATTTTTATTTTCTTTGAGCACAAAAAAAAGTATTCTCGTAGCTTCATAACATTACGGTTGAACCACTGATGACACAGACTATTTTAAGAATATCCCTACTATGTTTCTGGGCCTTGAACGTGGTAGTTCCCTTGCTGTTTATGCAGGGTCAGAAAGCTCTCGGATTTCTCCAAAAATATCTTAATTTGTGTTCCGAAGATAAAGAAAGGTCTTACGGGGTTGGAACGACGTGAGGGTGACTAATTAATGACAGAATTTTCTTTTTTGGGTGAACGATCACTTTAAGGATTTTGTAAGAATATTGTGTAGTTGTGCTTGGAGTGTAAAAATAATGTACATGCTTAATTGTTTCATTTATTATAACACAATGGAACAAGACAAAGTGTCACACACACACAAAAAACACAAATATGAAAAACTTCAGTACTGCCCTGGAGAACAACTGCTGTAAAAAAAAAAAGAAAAAAAAAAGGGAGAACCAACAAAATACTTGTATTCACTGCATGTATGCTTTATTTCCTGTGAGTTTTTTGTTGTTCTATGCATTTTTTTGTTTAGTAAAATAAAACCCATACCCATAATAAGCTGTAGTAGGCTGTTAATGCATATCCATTTTATATTATTCTTTTTACAGTTTCTTTTTTTTGTTTTGTACAATGTGAAGCAGTGTATGCCAGTGTATTGCACTGGTGCCAGAATAATCATTTGTTTTAATAATATTATTATCTTTTGGATAAAGTGTCAAATAATAAGAGAAATGTCAATATTTTTTTTTATATTTATTTTAATATTAACAAATTTCCAGCAAAAAGATTTATTACCAAGACATAAAAATGTACTGTGGCATAAAAATGTTATTAATACCACCCACTCTAAAATGAAATGTAATACAGTTTAAAGGTAGAAGCTGTATTTCAGGAAGTGTTGGTGTACAGATGGAGCAGCGATAAGAGAAGCCATCGCATTAAGTAACACAATAACAGTCACAACTTTGTTCATGTCAGCTTTTCATCCAGTTTCAGAGAAGTCATCCAAGTTGATAATCAGTGAACTGAATGGCAAACAGGTTTTTGTGGCAGAGACTACCATCCATTCTACAGAGAAACAGTAGTGATGCCACTGCTGGCAACTTATGGCACCGACATGTTCATGTTGACATTAAAGTTGTATTTTGGGCAGCAGTAGCTGTTAGCTGCATGGCTAAACTGGTCCCAGCACTCTTTTTTTGCATAAGCGGAAAAAAACACTGGGTGGCATGTCTGTTCCAGACATTAATACAGTTCTAAGCAACGCACAATTCAGAGCACAGCATTAGAAATGTTTTAGACTTAAAAGTCAAGTATTTATTTACAACTGAATAGTGTTATGAAACAGGGGATGTTTGCCAAATGAGTGTGCTAGCTTGGGAATGTTGGCAGACAGCTATAAATGGAGAAGCTAATTTAAGACTCCCCAGCATATCTTATGCAAAATGCAGTGGTTGTAAAACAGAAAAAAAAGAATAGAAATTCTTTGCAGAATAGGTGAAAAAAGGCTAACCGCATTAGCATCTGCACATAGAAAAATCAACAGGACAATAAAACCTAAAAAGCCTATCCAAAAATAAACAAACAGACAAATAAGGCATGAAGAAACAGACTAAATCTTCCTGCCAGCAAAATTCAAAACACTTCAAAACAAAGTTGTAAAATGCTTATTACATAGTTAGCGTAAAAAAAATAAATACGTCCCTTTCTGACTGTGAGCGACAGTGTGGAGGCGCTATCATTGTGAACCTGACCCCGGATCAGCTGGAAAACAAGCAGACAATGCTCGTGAGTAACCTCAACATTTAAGAGCTGACAGCACAGACACAAAGCCATGGAATTGGAATTTCTGATCTCGGAAAAAGAGTGGGGCCCCGGTTCTCTAAAGGTAGCGCTAGGTGACGTCATGACCAAGGCTCTGAGGCTGGATCCAGTTACAGCCGCTTTTGGGTCATGCAAGGGGGGGCCACGGTTGTTAGGGGTGAAAGGCAGCGAGAGAGAGTCATGGAGTTCACAGCTGAGGGGTTGTGATGCTGAACGAGTTACTGGTGGTAGGTGGGCAGAAAAGGAAAAAAAGAGAGACGGTCCTGCTGGGACACTTTCAGTCTCTGTTTTTCTCAGACTACTGGACTTAAATCCTCGAAAATGTATCTTTTCAATCCAATTTTTGTTAGAAGCACACTATAAACTGCATTCTAAACAACTTAAAGGTTACTTTAAATTCCAGTCACGAATTGCAATGGGATACATGAGAATGTAATCCAATTGGTTGTGGCCGTCTTAGACACCACTAAAATCATGAAGCAACTGGTTATTCTAACCAGTATGAATAATAATTCTATCGAAGTAAGACAAACAACATTAAAGGGGCAACAAAAAATTATTAGCAACTGAAAGGAAACTTTACAGACCTTCATTATACAGTAAATGAATAGTTCTATCATCATTTACTCGCGTATGTTGGTAACCATCAGTTTTCGTTTGAACTGTGACCATTTTCAAAATATCTTTTATGTTCCGCAGAAGCAAGAACAGGTTTGGAACAACATGAATTGGTCTTTGAATTTTCCTTTTTGGGTGAACTATGAAATGCATAATGAGCAACCTCCATCTTCTTTGGGGCAAGGCAGAGCTTGCCTCTTTGGTATGTGGGCACAAATGAGAGGGCCTGGTTAGGGTGCAAAAAACAGAAATAGTCAAATCTTTGCTTCTAAGTGGAAATGTATAAAAATCTTTATTCTGTTTAATCTAATCTAGCGGTTCTTAATCCTGATCCTACAACCACACTACAGCCCAGATGCAAACCTTTATCTTGATGGTATTTACTCAAAGGACAGAAAGTTTGGGAAATCCCACAAACATTTTGTAATTACATCCACTCACGAGCCATTGTACAGATGTTCATAAACTATATTAAATACAAATAAAGCAGTTAAATAAAGTATGTACAGTAGGCTTAACCTATTTGATGAATTTAGTAAGCATTAAGACAATTTGCATTGCAAGCGTTGCTTCTGTGTTAATGATTCACTGCTGGTTAAAGTGCAAAGTGGATTCTTGTACAAGAAACAAACACTGCTCATTCCTCCAAAAAACATTTCACTTTGTAAAAGCAGATAGAAAGCCAAGTACTTGTTCTATGAATTAATTAAAAAAGCAACCACAAACAGAAAAAAAGACAGTGGCGGTAAAAAAGACAGCATTAATAAAAATGGGTAACCGGCTGTCAATCACAGCTCCGCTGCATCTGCGATAGAGAATTGATCAAAGGTATTACTGTGAAGCTGCTCACCACGGGAAGCTCATTCTGCAATCCACATGCCTTTCCCCGGATTTCTCCAAGTAATCCTAAAGTGTGTCTGTGAGAACTGAAACAACCTGATTCTCTCTCACACTCTCTTGCTGTCTCAGTCTCACCCCACTCTCTCTCTCTCTCTCTCTCTCTGAGCCCGCATAACACACACACAAACAATGCTTATCTAAAGTGCAAAGGCCCTCAACCTGTGCAGCAGCAAAGCAAAATCCCAGTGGAGTTCAAAATATGTGGGGGGTGAATTACTGACTTTTATTTCTTACCAGCTATGAAACTGTATTTTGCATTACAAAACAACAGAATTATTTCATAGTCTTGCAAATTCACTTCTATGTCATTGGCAGCATCATATAGCATCATAGAATTTCTCTGTGAAACGTTACCTTACAATCATGTCACATTGTGATTTGTTTCCTTGTTTTCATTTTTCTTTTATTTTATTGACTAAAGTCCCTTGTAACTCATTTGGTTCTTGATTCATTTTGAATCATGGTATGGAGTGTCTTGACGACATACACTAGCATTCAAAGGTAAAAAAAAAAAACAATTTACATTGTTTAAATAAATGCTGTTCTTTTGAACTTTATACTATTCAAAGAATACTGAAAAAAATGTATAATGGTTTCCACAAAAAATATTAAACAGCACAACTGTTTGTAACATCAATAAAAAAGGAACTTATTCTTAAGCACTTGATCAGCATATTAGAAGGGTTTCTGGAGGATCATGGGACACTGAAGTATTATGGCTGCTGAAAATTCAGCTTTGCCATCAGAGGAAGAAATTGCATTTTAAAAACTTTTAAAACAGAAATTAGTAATTTTATATTGTAATACTTCATAAATTACTGATTTTATTGTATTTTTGATCAAATAAATGCATCCTTGTAAGGGTACTAAGAGACATCTTTCAAAAAAATGTATTTTTTATTCCAAATCTGAACTTTTTAATGCTAGTGTAAAGTAGGGCTGGGTATCAGAAACCGCGCACTAATAGATATTGCAATCCAACACATAACAATTTAACTGAATTGTGTTTGAAAATCTGCTATATATACACAAATATATAAAAGAGTTTTAGTGCGTCAGCGAGACATAAGTGAATCTGCAAATATCAATCTCTCATGCTGTTCAGAATTTTGTTCTTTTGAGCACAGTGTCTTGGACATGGCTCTGACTTTACGGGGGAATGTCAGTCTGTTTGAGTTGCTGCTTCTTTATTAACTGAACCACAGGAAACAAGAATTAACAAATCAATTAATGAAAATATGGATAAGTATCAATGTAACACTGCGAGAAAATAAATTGCGATATATTCATACTCATCTGATTGTACTGGCACAGCCCTAGCTTACAGATTCATCAGTGGTACTTGAGACCCCGTTTCTGCAGTGGCAAGACAAGCCCATAGGGCCACATGTGAAGAATCAGAGCTTCAAACACTCCACAGATCCTCTGAGCTGCTGCCCTACTTTCCATGCTGCAGAGAGAACTCTGTGTGGGTGTTGCACTCGCCCAAGCAGATCACTCCGATTCTGTTCTAATACCGAAACCAGCCTGTGATACCAGAATCAGCAAGATGAAAACAGCATTAGGTCTCCAACCTATTCAATAATTAATGAGGAAAGGGGCGGAGCTTTGATCTGCCAACACTAATTCAAATTAATGCTCACAAAAAGGTCAACATGCCTATTAACATTTTAAAACATCCAGGAAATCAGTCGCTGGTGCTGATACAGTCACCAATTCTTCTTATGTGAAACCAGGAAGGAAAAGGCCTTATTTTATTACGTCTCCTTCCTGGTTTCTAATGTGGCAATTTAACTAAATTTAGCTTAATTAAAAAGGTCTTCCAAAGCAAGCAAGGTTTAAATGTCTTTGACTGTCAAATGTTTTACTCTGCTTTTCTATCATGTCAGCATTATGACAATGCTGAGGCTTGTGTTGTCTCGAGAGGAGACACACTCTCTGACATGTGCCAGGCAGCATTACACTAATGGCATGAGTACTGTGTGAGACAGCAGGTGATAGGGCATTGTTAGTCATCTCTGGGACCAGCTGTAGTCTCCAGCTGTCCTGATGAAGGCTGGGGTCAGAGGTCAGCTGGCCTAAGCACCACTCCCACTCTCCTATTTAGTAAAGGTCACAGATCAAACTGGGTTAACATAGTAAACCTGAAATGAATAAGATGGAAAAAGCACAAATGCACAACAATATACAGTTTCTAATGCAGAACAAATGTGAAAAACGTAGCAAATCATGAATATTTTATATGAATAAGTTTGCAATAAATGAGCTAACATATTGGCTCATGTATACCATTACCATAAATAATGTTGCTGTTAATATTATTAAAATTTTTTTAGGTTTGATATTAATCTAAAAAAAAAAAAAAAACATTTTTTTAAAAAACACTATTTAGAGTCCCAGCCTCAGAGGAGACAAGAGAGCAGTGGAATTATTGATTTATTTACTGTATATTGCTGCCTGCCTTTATCTAAAATAAACATGCAATTTATTTCCCAGCTGTTTACCTTCATAGACATAACCGACAGTTTTTGTAACTCGTGTTTTAACGTAAACTTGTGTGTGAATGAGAACGTAGTTTAGTACTAACTCACATGCTGTGACAGCCACTTTCTGTACGTGCGCACTCAGAAAACCGTATATCAGAATTTTAAACTCATATGGTTTAAAATGCATGATTTCAGCGCGATAAACATGATAATCAGAACCAAAACAGATGTTTTTTAGCAGGTCCGAACTGTAATGGCGCAGCTCTATTCTGGAAAAGGGGGCGGGGAGCAGCAGCTCATTTGCATTTAAAGAAACAGACATGAAAAACAGCGTGTTTCTGCTTCCACTCAAAATAGGCATTTTCAAAATTATAATAATAAATGATCTGTGGGGTATTTTGAGCTGAAACTTCACAGACACATTGTGGGGACACCAGAGACTTATATTACATATTGTTAAAAGGGGCATAATATGTCTCCTTTAATTTCCAAACAAAAAAAATATTAAGCAGTTAAAAACTGGTAATAATAAGAATGTGTCACTCACTGCGGAAAATTCAGCTTTACCACCACAGGAATAAATTACATTTTAAATTATCTTAAAATAGTAAAGTTACTTTAAATTGTAATAATATTTCATAATATTACTGTTTTACTATATGTAAATGCAGGCTTAAGGTCCTTGCACACTGAGTCCGAAATTTTCGTTTGTGTGTTTTTTCTTTTTTTTCATATTCATCATACTTTCCTATCAAAATGCTTGCTACGGATTAGTGTTGGGCGATATGCTCAATTTTCATATCGTCCTATCGTCAGCCTGTGAGATCGCCGATACATGATATTATCGTGCTAATTTATGTAACTATTTACTTGAGAAAGTGAACCAACTCCAGCGTAAGGCTAAAAGCAGCCTAATGTTTTTAATATGACTGAATTTGTATTTAACATGATAACAAATGAATAGAAACATCGTAAGTTACTAATTATAATGCTTACATTTCCTCAGTTATTCAAAAAGCAGCTACAGAAAACGAGCAAAGAACATTACATTACCAAAGAACATCATCACAAGCTCAGTCTAGCACGAGTTTATGCACTTTAAAAACACTCCCGTTAAAATCAGTGAATATACACTGTATGATGAATAAATCTCTAATACTTACATCGCACGTACATCTGCACATTGTTGTTTATGAGGAGAGAATTCGCGAGTCAGAATTCAGTCACTCAGCGCGCACTGAACAACAGAACTCCGCTGTTTCAGTGATGACTCATCTGAACGCATCTGATTGGCCATTGCATTCATAAGCTCAGCATAATCGTGTGTGATTGGTTAAAACGCGCAATACTAATAATAATAATAATAATCGTCTTGCTATCGTCAAAGGCATCAGCCACAGGCAATATCTGTCTATCTTCGATACACGATACTATCGTCTATCGGCACAACCCTACTACGGATGCAAAAACGCAGATAATCGAACCTGGTCCGATTTTTTTATGACGGACGAAAGTTTCAGAGGCAGTGTGTAAACATGATTGACACAACATGAGGTCGTATTTATTTTTTAACATGCGAAAATTTCGGACAAGAATTTTGGACTCAGTGTGCCAAGACCTTTAGTGAGCAAGAGCCTTCTTTCAAAAACGTTAAAACAAAATTAACCAACCCCACACTTTTGAACAGTAGTGTGAAAGGAGGAATAGGATCAGGACACATCACTAGCAGGATTCAAATTTCAAACCAGTGTCACCCACATGAAAAAGTCTGAAGGCCAAACAAGTGCACAAAAAACAAAAGCATTTCCTTTATAAAAAAAAAGGCTGTAGACGTTTATAACTTCCTGCTTTTCAGCATTAAAGAATGCTTAAACCAATAATGCAATAAAGAAAGTTGTTCCGTTCATCTAAAATGACCTTAAATCAAATCAAAGATTCATCCTTTAAGCAGTAAAAGTAAGGACATAACACCCAATATGGACTTCAAGTAACCAAATCGTGCTCCCAAAATACTTCTGGGAATGGGATAATTGTTCAAGTGTTGTGCTGTGGCAAACACTAAAAATGAATTGAAACAAATCCTCCAAATCCTCCTGGGTGAAGCTCTCGTACCTGTTCTGCTCCTCTAGTTTGGCCAACAGCTCCACATCATCCACATCATCCGGGGACGGGGAAGCTGAGGAGGGCGAGGACAGCGAGGCCATGGATGAAGCCACAGTGGTATGCAGCGAGGAGGGGGTGGCCACCTGACTAGCCATCTGACTCACCGTGAGCGACACTGAGTTCTTCACCCATGAAAGAGTCGAACTCAGCTTGCCTGCTACCTTGTCTGTCGCCACCTTTGGAAAAATGAAAGAAACGGGTTTAATTGTAAAAATTAATTCAGAAAACATCTTAAAGTCTTGATTTTAGTAAACTAAAGGATATTATACATTTCTTGTTATAAAAAGTGCTTCCTATTTTTATATAATATATGATTTGTCGAACAACATGATAGTTTCAGGGTTTAGCCTCTAAAAATGTACAAATATTTGAAATAATCATCATGTGTTCTTCTAAATCTTTATTTTGATTCAACTGCTTCTAACACCTAATGCAATAATGAAAACACATTCTTATGTAAACCTAAGCTACATAAATGGCGTTATAAATTGGTAGATATTGAATAATGAAATTGAACAATGCAATAAACTGTGAAACCAACTAAGACCATTTCTTCAATAAGATGCTTTAAGAAATAAAAAAATAACTGTTTCAACTTTGTTAGCAAGGATGCTGAGATGGCCTGACAGACTGAGAGCCTAAATATCTCACACAGACATTCTCATGTATGGAAAAACTCCGGTCAGTAACAGCTTTGTACTGTCCAATATTTGAATGTGGCAAAGTTCTCAATACCGCATACAAACACAATGGTTTTCATACTTGGTTTGGACTGCACTATGCAATTGTTCACTTTCCCTTTTATACCTTTTTTGTCTGTGATTTTAAAAACACCCATAAAAGCACTATTTTTAAAACTAATAAATTTCACCCAAAATTTAACATTTTCTTTCTTCCACAGAACACAAACGAGGATATATTGAAGAATTTTGATGACCTAACAGTTGTGGTTACAAAAAAAAAAAATTTGACATTTCTCACAATATATTTT
>NW_015549606.1:192453-198229 GCF_001515605.1 Sinocyclocheilus anshuiensis
ATTAGTGTTGGGCGATATGCTCAATTTTCATATCGTCCTATCGTCAGCCTGTGAGATCGCCGATACATGATATTATCGTGCTAATTTATGTAATTATTTACTTAGTTTCATTGCGAGAAAGTAAACCAACTCCAGCGTAAGGCTAAAAGCAGCCTAATGTTTTTAATATGACTGAATTTGTATTTAACGTGATAACAAATTAATAGAAACATCGTAAGTTACTAATTATAATGCTTACATTTCCTCCTTATTCAAAAAGCAGCTACAGAAAACGAGCAAAGAACATTACATTACCAAAGAACATCATCACAAGCTCAGTCTAGCACGAGTTTATGCACTTTAAAAACACTCCCGTTAAAATCAGTGAATATACACTGTATGATGAATAAATCTCTAATACTTACATCGCACGTACATCTGCACATTGTTGTTTATGAGGAGAGAATTCGCGAGTCAGAATTCAGTCACTCAGCGCGCACTGAACAACAGAACTCCGCTGTTTCAGTGATGACTCATCTGAACGCATCTGATTGGCCATTGCATTCATAAGCTCAGCATAATCGTGTGTGATTGGTTAGAACGCGCAATACTGTAAAAATGCAGAAAAAGAAATATAATGCAACAAATAAGCCCTAATATTAATTAGATAGTATTACTAGCCTGATAATAATAATAATAATAATCGTCTTGCTATCGTCAAAGGCATCAGCCACAGGCAATATCTGTCTATCTTCGATACACGATACTATCGTCTATCGGCACAACCCTACTACGGATGCAAAAACGCAGATAATCGAACCTGGTCCGATTTTTTTATGACGGACGAAAGTTTCAGAGGCAGTGTGTAAACATGATTGACACAACATGAGGTCGTATTTATTTTTTAACATGCGAAAATTTCGGACAAGAATTTTGGACTCAGTGTGCCAAGACCTTTAGTGAGCAAGAGCCTTCTTTCAAAAACGTTAAAACAAAATTAACCAACCCCACACTTTTGAACAGTAGTGTGAAAGGAGGAATAGGATTAGGACACATCACTAGCAGGATTCAAATTTCAAACCAGTGTCACCCACATGAAAAAGTCTGAAGGCCAAACAAGTGCACAAAAAACAAAAGCATTTCCTTTATAAAAAAAAAGGCTGTAGACGTTTATAACTTCCTGCTTTTCAGCATTAAAGAATGCTTAAACCAATAATGCAATAAAGAAAGTTGTTCCGTTCATCTAAAATGACCTTAAATCAAATCAAAGATTCATCCTTTAAGCAGTAAAAGTAAGGACATAACACCCAATATGCACTTCAAGTAACCAAATCGTGCTCCCAAAATACTTCTGGGAATGGGATAATTGTTCAAGTGTTGTGCTGTGGCAAACACTAAAAATGAATTGAAACAAATCCTCCAGATGACATTGGGTGAAGCTCTCGTACCTGTTCTGCTCCTCTAGTTTGGCCAACAGCTCCACATCATCCGGGCTGAGCTGGGACGGGGAAGCTGAGGAGGGCGAGGACAGCGAGGCCATGGATGAAGCCACAGTGGTATGCAGCGAGGAGGGGGTGGCCACCTGACTAGCCATCTGACTCACCGTGAGCGACACTGAGTTCTTCACCCATGAAAGAGTCGAACTCAGCTTGCCTGCTACCTTGTCTGTCGCCACCTTTGGAAAAATGAAAGAAACGGGTTTAATTGTAAAAATTAATTCAGAAAACATCTTAAAGTCTTGATTTTAGTAAACTAAAGGATATTATACATTTCTTGTTATAAAAAGTGCTTCCTATTTTTATATAATATATGATTTGTCGAACAACATGATAGTTTCAGGGTTTAGCCTCTAAAAATGTACAAATATTTGAAATAATCATCATGTGTTCTTCTAAATCTTTATTTTGATTCAACTGCTTCTAACACCTAATGCAATAATGAAAACACATTCTTATGTAAACCTAAGCTACATAAATGGCGTTATAAATTGGTAGATATTGAATAATGAAATTGAACAATGCAATAAACTGTGAAACCAACTAAGACCATTTCTTCAATAAGATGCTTTAAGAAATAAAAAAATAACTGTTTCAACTTTGTTAGCAAGGATGCTGAGATGGCCTGACAGACTGAGAGCCTAAATATCTCACACAGACATTCTCATGTATGGAAAAACTCCGGTCAGTAACAGCTTTGTACTGTCCAATATTTGAATGTGGCAAAGTTCTCAATACCGCATACAAACACAATGGTTTTCATACTTGGTTTGGACTGCACTATGCAATTGTTCACTTTCCCTTTTATACCTTTTTTGTCTGTGATTTTAAAAACACCCATAAAAGCACTATTTTTAAAACTAATAAATTTCACCCAAAATTTAACATTTTCTTTCTTCCACAGAACACAAACGAGGATATATTGAAGAATTTTGATGACCTAACAGTTGTGGTTACAAAAAAAAAAAATTTGACATTTCTCACAATATCTTTTTTTTTTTTTTGTCAGTAATACAGACATGAGGGTGAGCAAATTATGACAGAATTTAAATTTTTGGATGAACTAACACTTTAAGAACTTGTGAACACACTTGCTGGTAATATAACGCCTCCTGTTCAGGACATTCAAAAAATGATGAGATGTACAATTTTTACAAAACATTCACATATTTTGTGGGTTTGAAATTAACAACCAGCACCAGCCAAATGCAGATGCTCTTCACCAGGCACAGTGGTGTGAGACCTGCAAGACATGTCAGACTGACATTTAGCAAGAAATGCTGTTGCTAAGAAGCAATGCCTGACTTCAAATATAATATTTTGACTTCAAAATATTTTGATTCTGCCTAATATTTGTGGCTATAGGATACCAAACGCAGCAAATGACACAGAACTACATTGGGGTTACAGTTGAATTGCCAATGACATAATAAAAGATAATAATGCTATATTATATATTACTTTTGAGATCATATGCTAGTGTACTCCTAAAGCTTTTATATTTTACACAACATTTTATATATATATATATATTTTTTTTTTTTTAGGAAAAACAAAATATTGACACCTCGTCTTCCACTCTCTGTGGGCATGTCTAATTATTTGTCCAATAAAATGTTCTATAAATGAAAACCTCCCTACCACTAAAACCAATTATTACTTGTCTCTGACTAAACATGAGCACCTTCCTCATTCAATGAAAAATATGCTACGTCAACATAGGAAAGAAAACTGTATTTGTGAAGCCATTTTATAGGCTCTTTAAACTGTGTAATGGGTTTTATAAAACACACATTCCTTACAACTACACAAGCAAAATGGTTTACTAGGTCATTAGTTAGGTGTGTACACCACAGATTGGAAACTGATGCCATTTGTCATTCTATATTTTCAAATACGACCTCTAGAAGGTTTGGACTAAGGGAATGTTTGAGGTCGTTGTGTACTTTCCACCGGAACGACAATAGTACAAAAACGGACTCACACGAACTGAATCACACTGTAATGAAGACATCAAAAAAGGCACCAAGCAGAAAAACTTATGTCAACTAACAGTACGGAAAACCTTAAGACAACTGGGAACGGCAGGCCAGAACACTGTAACATTAGAAAGCCAAGAACTCTCCTCCATCTAGGATTTCCTTGGTGTACTTTGCTCTTACCTGAAGAAAGATGTCAGCCTAACTGAGGTCCTCGCTAATTCCATAAACAAATCCACAGCAGAAATAACAGGTAAATCACAAGAGTCTTCCGTCTTCAAACACCATCAGCAGCTTTGCAAATTCCAAAAGTCACACTGTTGTGTAGGTGTCACCTGGGGTCAAAGTGCTCATGTAGAAGACACTGAAGCAGCTGTAAAGCAGACAGAAGCAGTATAAGCTTCTGCTTTCCCTTTTACAGCTGTAGTAACGCTAATTCATGCCTCGGAATTCACCCTACAAAGAAAAAAAACAATTTTCCTGCAAAACATCTGTGACGTCTGAACTCACCGCACCGAGCTTCATGACATAAGTGAGCTGTAGTGATAAACCCAGGGGAAGTCTACCTCTGCACAACAAAGCAGGTTTCTCATTTGCATGCGGCACTTCTCTGAATCCTCTACAAGACAGATCACGTTTCCTCTTGCAATCTCCATTTCTGACAAATTATGACCACACGCCTATGCATGGCTTCTGTGGTTTCACAAACCACCAAAATTTTATAGTATTCCCCAGCAAAATGCCTAGAAATGACTCAAAGTCGTCAAGGTTGGAAACACCCTTTCTTAGATAGCGTTACAGTCAGAAGAGTGACACAGAAAGAGGTGGGGCATAAACAGGAATACCAGAACAAAGTGCAGTTACAAATGAAGGAGCAGTCTAAGGATTGATAGTTGTGTCTGAAATAAATAAACTTCATATACACTGACTACATAACTACATATATGCATAAAATTACAATATATAATAATAATATACACCATATATTTTATTTTTTCTACTTAATTACTTTTAATTGAGTGTGCGTTTTTTATTTATTTATTTATAAGCCCTTTATGTGCATTGTAAAAATGGAGTATGAATAAAAATTATTGGAGTATGTTTTATAAGAAAATATTTTATTTTAGTCTTTCTATTTAAAATTTCACATTTAATCCAATGTTCTACTTAACGTTTCTTTGATATTTACTGTGAAATTTACTAGCAATTACTTAGCGAAAATTTAATTAAGTCATTTTTGTTTTCTTTGTGCACAAAAAGAATTCTCACAGCTTCGTAAAATCACGGTTGAACCACTGAGTCACATGGACTATTTTAATGATTTCCTTACTACGTTCCTGGGCCTGGAAACATTTCAGTTGGGTTGCTGTCTATGCAGGTTCAGAAAGCTCTCGGATTTCTTCAAAAAATCTTAATTTGTGTTCTGAATATGAATGAAGGTCTTACAGGTTTGGAACAACATGAGGGTGAGTAATTAATGACAGAATTAAAATTTTTGGGTAAACTGTCCCTTTAAAAACAATAATTAAAGGGGTCATATGATGCGATTTCAAGTTTTCCTTTCTCTTTGGAGCGTTACAAGCTGTTTGTGAATAGATAAGATCCTAAAGTAGCAAAGACTAAAGTCTCAAACCCAAAGAGATATTCTTTATAAAAGTTGAGACTCGTCCACGCCCTCCTAAAATGCTTCATTTAAACATGTCTACGTCACGATGTGGGAAGATTTGCATAACGCCGCCCAAATGTTCACGCAAAGGAAGAAGGCATAACTTTATTGTTGCTGCCACCATGTTGCCTCCATGTTGTGAAGATGCTGTGTGTTTCGTTGCGGAAGCGAAAATACTTTGTTTGGCCTTCCAAAAGAGGACACGACTAGAAATCAGTGGTTAAGGTGTATTTACAACACTGTTCCAGAACAGTTGAACCCAAATATTCAGATGTGTCCAGCGCATTTTATGGAGGACTCTTTACTGATCCTGGAAGAGTACACTACAATGCCGGTGTTCTGACAAATAATGCTGACTCACAGCCTGCAAGTACGTTTTCATATTTAAAGGATTTGCCACTGATGATTCAAACGTGAGTTTTGAACAGTGTAGAGTAGCGCTTGTTGCTTGTCATTTCTCCGATCACAATTGCAGCCATGGTTTTATGTTTACACGGCGCGGCGCGACGCAGCACAACGCGTAAAAAGACAGTATAAGTCATTATAATCAGTACTTATGTCCCCACTGGATGCAACAAATGCCTCGTGTATAATGGGTTTTAATGCTTTTGTCTCGTCGCTCCGGCCGGGACAAGGTATCACAATATGGCAAGGGT
>NW_015549606.1:199119-199456 GCF_001515605.1 Sinocyclocheilus anshuiensis
TCACGATGTGGGAAGATTTGCATAACGCCGCCCAAATGTTCACGCAAAGGAAGAAGGCATAACTTTATTGTTGCTGCCACCATGTTGCCTCCATGTTGTGAAGATGCTGTGTGTTTCGTTGCGGAAGCGAAAATACTTTGTTTGGCCTTCCAAAAGAGGACACGACTAGAAATCAGTGGTTAAGGTGTATTTACAACACTGTTCCAGAACAGTTCAACCCAAATATTCAGATGTGCCCAGCGCATTTTATGGAGGACTGTTTCCTGATCCTGGTAGACTACAATGCCGGCTGTTCTGACTCACAGACTGTAAGTACGTTTTCATTTAAAGGATTTGA
>NW_015549606.1:199793-219672 GCF_001515605.1 Sinocyclocheilus anshuiensis
ACACGACTAGAACTCAGTGGTTAAGTTGTATTTACAACACTGTTCCAGAACAGTTGAACCCAAATATTCAGATGTGTCCAGCGCATTTTATGGAGGACTCTTTACTGATCCTGGAAGAGTACACTACAATGCCGGTGTTCTGACAAATAATGCTGACTCACAGCCTGCAAGTACGTTTTCATATTTAAAGGATTTGCCACTGATGATTCAAACGTGAGTTTTGAACAGTGTAGAGTAGCGCTTGTTGCTTGTCATTTCTCCGATCACAATTGCAGCCATGGTTTTATGTTTACACGGCGCGGCGCGACGCAGCACAACGCGTAAAAAGACAGTATAAGTCATTATAATCAGTACTTATGTCCCCACTGGATGCAACAAATGCCTCGTGTATAATGGGTTTTAATGTTTTTGTACCGTCGCTCCGGGAAACGACATCACAGTATGGTAAGGGGCGTAACATTTCCGTCACATGCTTGAGGTATTCGGCCAATCACAACACACTGGATAGCTGGTCAATCAGAGCACACCTCGCTTTTCAGACCGA
Organism: Sinocyclocheilus anshuiensis; assembly: GCF_001515605.1. Lineage (NCBI taxonomy): Eukaryota > Metazoa > Chordata > Actinopteri > Cypriniformes > Cyprinidae > Sinocyclocheilus > Sinocyclocheilus anshuiensis. The sequence continues at coordinate 200,338 of NW_015549606.1, forward strand.
TGAGCTTTGTAAAAATCGACGCGTTTCAGAAAGGCGGGGCATAGAGGAGAAACAATAATGTCCAGTATGTGGAAAATAATGTGTTTTTCGAACCTTAAACCGCATAAACACATTTCATTACACCAAATACACAAAATAATGTTCTTTTTAGCAACATCATATGACCCCTTTAATATGAATTACAAATTTTAGTTGGGTAAGAACCAACCTATACATAAGCAATAGTTGAGTTGAAATCTCATAAGCCACATGCCTCATCCTCACATTGTGTACCAAACAGAACTGGCCAGTTGTCGGAGATCTGCGTCACTCATTATGGCAACAGCTGTACTGCTTTCACACAGCTGTTTCTGTGCATTAGGAGCTGCACACACACACACACACATGCAAATACAATCTGCCTGGCTTCATAAACCGAAATCAGATGTTTAATGATTTAATTATGCTTAATGAAATTTCCCAGGTCTCCCTCTTCTAACAGTGGAACTATTAACTACTAAATACATAAACACAAACAGGTACATAAAAAGCAAGGCTGACACATATGCAATATCTGTGTTCCACGGACATGAAAATGTTAGTTTTCAGACATGAAATCATCTGACATGAAAAGACGTTGCAAATAAACAGAACTTGAAACCTGTGCAGTCTTGCACAATCTACAGTGGTGTGAAAAAGTGTTGGCCCCCTCCCTGATTTCTTATTTTTTTGCATGTTTGTCACACTTTAATGTTTCAGATCATCAAACAAATTTACAGAAGGAAACAACTTACTTTAATCTTTTAGATGATAAATAAAACATTAATTGCAAGTAACACCTTTTAAAGTGAGGGCGAACATAATGCTATAATTCACTTTTTTAATGCTAGGAATTTGGCAAGTGTGTGAGTAATTATTGCAGAATGAGTAGCTAACTAGTACAAAAAATTAAACTAGAATATCACTTTTTTACTGTTTTTATATTTTTATTTATTTATCATTGAATTTTTATTTTCATAAATGCATAGCTTTAAGTTAGAATTATGTTGAAATGTTATAACATTTATTACACTCTAAGAAAAGCCTGTAAAAATAGGGCCAAAAGTAGTATTAATATGAAGGAATATTCATTATTTATTTTTCACAGGTGTTTAACCCGTATTTTGAATTATACATTCATTTATGGTTAAAGGAAATGTCTGTAAACTTTTACAATTTATGTAAAGTTTGTGAATAAAATAAATATTTAAATACTATTTTAACAGTAGATTTGTCAAGTGTTGTCAAGTATGTACAATAACTTTCACAAAACAGACATCCCTATTAGATAATTGAAACTTTTACGGTGATCCTTTTTTTCTCTGCACTGGATAAACAGAGGGGCATATTTCTTGGACAAAGACACATTAATTCATGACTCAACTGTCTGTTGTGAATGATCTCCACCTGACAGTGATATACTGTCAATAAAAGCCCCTGACAGTCAGACCTCGGCTCATCCTGGAAGGAGAACAAGAAAATGATGTGCATGCACTTTCTATCCACACTGCTGGAGGTTCAGGAGAAGGAAAAAACAGACTACATGGACTTCTGAACACGTTGAAGTCAACACAATGTTTTCCAGCAACCCATTAACTGGCCAGAGGTACAAATGCAGAGTGAGAGCCAGAGAAGAGAGTGTTCATTAACGACAGAAAGCAAATAACAATAACAGAGTCTGTCATTATTTCAAGCTGTGCAGAAACCTGCAGACATGCATGCTGGCGCAGATCCTGTGTTGCACAGGAAAACAGGAAACAGCAGCTACAGATGACCACCGTTTTTGGTGCTATGACCCTGTGCTGACCCTGCTAATGTAGCACAATACACAGAGTAATTCTCTACAGCTCCACAGAAAATCTTCTGATTGCAAAATGTATCGATAATAAAAAAATAAAAAAGGGATGCCTGATAAGTGATGATGAACAGAGCAAAGTCGACAGACTTGAGTCAGACATGCTGCTGTCTAGACTGACTTGATTTACCCAAGTTAAAAATTACTGTTATGGTCTTCACTGCAACATTCACTAATGTTTTTTTTGTAACTTGTCCTTGTAACCTACAACATCGTTATGATCACTTCTGTCGTTATTTATTTACCCTCATGAATATCTTGAATAATCTTAACACAGCTCTTTTCCATTCAAAAACAGTTCATAAACAACCACATCCGTCAAGCTCCAATAAAGAAAAAAGTTGCTGACATAACTTTGGCACTATATTCAAAGTGATCTGAAGTTTTACAATAACTTTGTTATAAAAAACACTAAATAGTCTAGTTATTCACAGATAATCTTCCCTCTGGTGAAGCATTTGTGGTCACATTCAATCAGATTGATGTCTCAACGTGTCACACAGGTTTTACAGAATTTATAGAAGGCCATTTAAATATATAGGAAAGATTTGTGAGTTGCTTCTTTTTTTTTGGTGGTTCTCCAGATTCTTCAAATATTGTCCTATTCTGCTTCTGATTCAATGACATAAGGGTGAATAAATAATAATAGTTTTGGGGTGAACCATTCCTTCAGAGCAATAGAAAAACGTCACAGTGCAAGTGCAAGTCCAAGCAGCCTCTCTGTGCGAAGAGAAAGCTGAGTCTGATTCCGTAAATTTTTTTAACCAAGCGAGCAGGAGGCGGCCATGCCTCTACACTGTAAAAAATGATGTGAATTTAACGGTAAAAGACTGTAAAAATGCTACAGTAAAAACCTGTTAAATGGTTAACGGTAAATTCCCCTACTATATACGGTGAAAAACTGTATTGGACATTACATGTATTGGACATAAATTTTACGGTAGTATACCGTTTTTGGAAGTGAAAAATACCGTATAATTTACAGTGAATAACCGTAAATTGACATTCCCAGAATTCCCTGCGTTACATTTCAAATTTGATGTTTTTTTGTTGAAATAACTGTTTCTTCTTAGTTTTTTCTTATCAGTTTTGTATATTAGGGTTGTGTGTTACACCTAATGTTGTTAAATGAATGTTTATTGCATTATTTCAGTTTCATGTGTGTTACCATGAACGGTAAAATTCAGGCAACCACAGCTGCTGGATTTTTACCGTAAATTTTACGGATTTTTTTTTACAGTGTAGCTAAAGCTCTGTGGCCTCCACTGTTTGTTATGGATTCTGCTTCAGCTGTCCAAATAGTCCACAGGAGAGCAAACCTGCTGCCCTAACAACACACATCAATATAAAGAGAGCTTTAAGACAACAACTGACAAACACTGCATGAGGTTATTTTGGAAAACAGCTATTTATCATTTTCAACACCTGTTCACTACAAGGAATATAATTTTGCTTTAAGACAAGGGAGAGGTTTAGACATTTTGCAACAGGCAAATTCAATCAATATGCTCGGTTTAAAGTTACAATACACTGGAAGCCCACTAAGAGGTTTAGTGTTTTTCACAGTAACCAATTCCAGATTCACACTTATTCACATTAATTCAATTTCACACTTATTCAAGTTCTAATGAAGCATTTTGGGTGAAAAATGGATGGGTAATATTTCTGATGACAAAATAATGTGCAGTGATTCCTAAATCTGCCATCTAATAACTGCAACAAGCTTTGTGCTTTGAAAATAAAGGTAGTCCCAGCGTTTCAAATTTTGTTGTGTGGTTTTGACGATAATTAATGTCAGCTATAGAAAAAAAAACAACAACTCCGGAGAGGAGCATTTTCTTAAATGCACTATATTACATATCCATTATATTTTTACTTAACCTGTTGTCTTCATTATTTTATGCATTTTTTAATAAATATGTCATGTAAAACAAGCTATTACAGCTTGTAGCAAAACAGGTTTTTATTCTCATGTTTGGCAAGTGTTTGTCATTTTCTGACAACAAAGAGTAGTAATAAAGAAATAAAGATTTGATGGTAACACTTTAGCATCTATGACCAATTCTCACTAATTACTAGTTGCTTATTAGCATGCCTATTATTAACATATTGGCTGTTTATTAGTACTTATAAATCACATATTCTGCATGACCACATACTACATCCCTAATCCTACCCAATACCTAAACTTAACAACTACCTTACTACTATTAATAAGCATCAAATTAGGAGTTTATAGAGGCAACTGACATAGTTAAGTTAGAATTGGACCTTAAAATAAAGTGTGACTGATTTGACAAATATCATGATAATAACTGAAACTGACTTGTATGAAAAATTTTATTGTGATAATTTTTTGGCCATATCATCAAACCCTATTTTTCAAACCACGGTCCAATTTTTGCATGCAATGTGTCTGTTTAGACCAATGCTTTTTAAAAACAAAACAATAGAGAGGCTGAATGAAAATGCATTTCACTCTGTCTCAGTCTGTTTGTGAGTACCACCAAGTCACAGTAACAGTATGTAACAGAAGCAGCTCTGGGCATGTGACCGAAAGCGTGAAACTTACTGGTTGTTTGGTTAGCCAGCAATGTCCTCAAAAAGACAAACTAGACAACTTCAGAAATGAAGTAATAAACATTTCCACCGAACAATTCATGCAAGTCACATTTCTGCTTTTGACTTCCTTTGCTGTCATTTTCTGTGCGAGAATGATTAAGTTCCATTTAACCCAGAATCTTCCTTCAAAATGCAATTGGCATAAACAGCAACACTTCATGTACAGTCGATGACTTCTCACATGACCCAGATGGTCTTCTCCCATATTATGTAACACTAAAGCACTGATTTACAACCACACTTTTGGGACTTATTGTAATGGAATGCTTTAAGTCTTCAAACCACACTGAGTTTAATGACATCCTCTGTACGGGCCTGCAGCAGGAGGCCCTTCTCGCAGGTGGCGCCTTATCTAGTGATCTTCAACAGTATCCGTAAATCAAGGCTGCAGTTCTAGTTTTCCACATTGTTTGTCAAAGGGGATGACAATAACAAAGCAGCAACAATCTGAATACTGAATGATGAAAAGGCCAACATAATAAGACATGACATAACAGCAGAGTCAATGTCAGACCAACCAATGGCATTTCGCTGTGCGAGACAGACAGGAATATTACCAATAGACCTACACAAACCTTATACTAAGCAGATTGATTTTGTTGCATTGTATCTTTCCGCTCTCTTTCACCAGTCAGCACTTTACTGGTAGGGAATGTGCAGGTTTGCTTACGTCTGTGCCCTACTGCCTGACTCAATCATTTAAGGCCAGAAATTCTCCAAGTCATGCAGTCTGAAAAGGCAAGATACTCTTAAAAAGGGAACTCCGATAATGCCTGTCTGCAAAGCAAACACAAGTTCTATTTGCTCAGGTCAAATGGAAGCAAGATGTTTGTCTGTGGCACATGTGTGAGAAAGGAAGGACAGAGAAAGAGAGGGAGAGAAGAACAAGTTTAGACCAAGCCACATGGAGGCCATTTAGAAGAAGATCCCCTGCAGGAATGCTCTGTTTAGGTCTTGCTCTATTCAACGTCACAAATTGTTTGAAGTGAGATGGATCCAACAACATATTTGGACCGTGTGAATAAGAACAATGAACGATCCCAATATCCGATGCTTCAGGGTTATGGGAAAAAATAACATCAAAGCAAAGCTCTGCCAGACAAGAAGCATTCCAGAAGGCAAGTAAAGGCAAGTAATTTGGTCGCAAGACTTTGGTTATAATCTCAAGCGACACAGCCAAAGTTTACACCCACAAGCCACCACGAACACATCTGCCATCAAATATCACACCCTTCCCCTTCAAGTCAGTCAACATCCAGAATTAGCAGTCCCACAAAAACACAGATAAGTTCTGATCTAGAAGACTGTCAGAAGCATTTAGTTGTCATATGTAAGACTATCAGCCTGACAAATCAAGGAAATCTAATCATATGACTGGCAAACATACCTCAGGTCATACTACAGTCCACTTCCTGAAGCTGCATGTTCCAGTAAAGTGCTACAACAGCACATAGCAATGCAGTTTGGTGTGCACAGAATAAGTGCACCGACTAAAGTGGATCAGCAGCGATCAGAGGAGATCAGCTGTAATCACTGGCACTGCAAAGCCAGAGTTAGAGATCCAGTGGTTCACGTTTCACTCATGATTCTAGCAACCTTGATGGGGCCAGAGACCTTGATGAAAGGTAACTATCTAAAGTGGAGAAAGGTGCTTGTTCTTTTCTTTAGTGTGGAGTTCCCGCACTAGAAATCTCACCACCCTTGAAAATGTAAACACCAAGGATATTACACTAAATGGAAGGGAGAAAAATATTGGAAGCAGTTGGCCGTTTTCCCAAAGCCACTGACCAACTAATCACACCACTCTGCGTGGCCCTTATGTTTACATTTCATTAACAAATTGTAACATTTAATATTTAGACAAAATGTACCTTTAATGGTGACAATTAATAAACCTTACTCAGGTTAGAGATCATATTAAATTTACTGTGGATAAAAAACAAGGCTGTGAGGGATAGATAGATAGATAGTCTTTACAATGGCGCACACTGTATCCTCCACATAATTTTCACAACTTTTAGAACTGTTTTATGGAGTGTCTGTCTATTTTGTTCATTTGATCATTGTTCCCCTGATCAATGCATGCTGAGTCTCACCCCACCTTAGACTAGACATCTTAATGTGGCACTGGGATCCGTGAAAATGTTGTGACCACACGCACGTGCATTAACCTCTGATGACCTGGGACTGTCATATAAGCCCACAAACATGGACCTGTTATTCAAAATAATAACGGGAAAAATAAGAAAATAAATCCACTGGTTTTTATGGCAAACAACCCATCGGGCAGCTCATAACATCAGTCGTACAATATATGTTTGCATTATTTGGGGTAAATCTTAATGTAAAAATTATAAATTGACAACAAATGGCAAATGTAACTTTTATAAAAAATATAATAATATGTTACGCATACGTGCTGACTAGTGTTAGCTGTGTCTTACTGAGATGTCTGAGACTCTGGCTAAAGGAGTTAGCAGTGGTGGCTAACGGAGTCTAGACCTCAACTTGTAATACTAGGACTGTTTTAAGAGTCTCAAAACTGACAACTCTTAAACCATATTTTAGTATTTAAACGGTGTTTTAGTAGCTGACAAGCAGCTAGATTAACTGAGCCTGAATAATTAAATTGACAACTATATAAACAACCACAACATACAACGGACGCTGGTCGGCATTCACCTCTCTCCTGCAACAGGCACAGACACACATACACACACACACTAGATTAAAACGGTCTCAAACTGTTTACCTTGAAGTCTTTTTCAATTCCAGGGGTTTTAGCTAAATATTAACTTTCCATGGAGCGAGGTAAAGTTGCTTAACCTTGCACACTGAGGGTTCAAGCCCGACGTCAGCGGTCAGTTTTCACACTGGGGCAGGATTTCAACAGTCCAGGCCAGTCCATAGAGAGGCTGAGTGTACAAAGCCTGTGTGCGCAGACAGCAAGGCAGTTGCCACAGCTCCTCCAGCAGTCACTCATGCCATAAGACGGGCTGGACAGAACTACGCATGCGCACAAATGCGCTGCCTGCATAGCTTATCGGCTCTCTACTACCCTCTGCTGTAAACAGTACATGTAAACACCTTTTTACAGTCTATGGTAAACACACATGCTCTTGCCTACTTGCCGACAAAATGAATATAAAACAATACATTTAAAACGTATAATATAATAAAACTATTTTTTTTTTAAAAACAGGGTCCACCTTGTTTTGCTCGCTGTGCATCTTCGGTTACTAAATGTAGCTACAGCTATAATATATAAACAGAGGGCAACCAGTCAATATGGGAAAGCACAATAAACAAAATGTAGTTATTTCAGAATCATTGACATAACAATTAGCCTATCTATTTGCTCTTCACAATACATGTCCATAAGCAAGATAGCACCAAAAACTTGAATACTAGAATACTTGGATACTAACAACAGATAGGCTAAGTAATTTCAAAGCAGTTCTACCTCATTTATTTGTATCTAAAGCAATAATTTCAAATTCAAGTCAATATTTGACAATTGTAATGTTTTTTTGAATAATCCGCCAGTGTATTTCATCACTATAATCATATTCCTCCACTGTTTTTATTTACTTGCTGCATTGAGATTGTCCTTGCTGTATCATATTCTCTTAAAAAGGCTCTTGTGAAAAGAATAGGCCTGATAATTGAATAAACTCACCATTAGATGGCTAGGTCATCTGCAACATTTAGATTTCTCTTTAAAGTTAGTGAATACATAGACCGTTTGGGTACACTTGATTGCAGAAGAAGTCGCACAGTAACTAACTTTTCTGGTTTTGCTTGGTTGTGCTGACGTTAATCTCATTTCTTTCTGATGTAGGACACACCTTTCTCTCTCCAACAATGCACCACTGACGCAGCAATCCAGCCTATTAGAATTGCTTTACGTGGAACCTATTTTAAGACAAAAAAAAAGAGAATTACTTTCTCCATGTAATGAGGTTAATGTGTTCTCTTTTGAAGGTGTGTCTATTAAAGTTAAGCTGTCAAACACATTTTTTCAGCATTTCTAAAAAAAAAAAAAAGTAAACATATTAAGGAGAACACTGTTTATTTTTACTCTGTTTAGATTATAAAAAAAAAAAAATTGCTCAAGATCTCATGGGTAACGACCATTGTTTATGGAGTTCCATCATAATGTCACTTCCACCACATCTGAAATTGTGTAGCATCCTGTGGTAAAAATTATCCACATGTTTCCATAATTACAAAATTAAGGACAAAAAAATTGATAAAACAGCTTGATTGCTGTCCAATGTTCACACAGTCGTAAATAAATATTAATTATTAACGAATCATTACAGAAATATTTTGATTTATCAACATTAAAACACATGTAAAGTACAAACAAATTTAGGAACATATCATTTAGAGTACAAACAGCCATTAATAATAGGCTATGGATAATGTAATAATAATCACACCTCCAATTATGCAGACATAGCATTCTAAATAAAATACAAACAAATATTCAAATAACTTGGCAAAGAATCAGACAAAGAAAAAGTAAAAGTACAAAAAAAAAAACGAATTAACAATAATTAAATTTTTTACAAAATAAGCATCAAGACAATTCAGATGATGCTACCTCAACTCTACAGGACTGCTTTCAGTGCACAGACTGGAACATGTTTAAAGAGGCAGCCACCTACAACAACCACACAGACCTGCAGGAGTACACTGAAACTGTGAGTGCTTACATCAAAAAGTGCATTGATGATGTGACAGTCACCAAGACCATCACCACACGTGCAAACCAAAAGCCGTGGATGACAGCAGAGGTTTGTGGGCTGCTAAAGACCCGAGATGACGCATTCAGATCAGGAGATAAAGCAGCCCTCAAAACAGCAAAAGCCAATCTGTCTTGTGGCATCAAAAATGCGAAAAGGTCATATACACAACAAATCAATAATCACTTCACAGACAGCAGAGACACATGGAGCCTGTGGCAAGCCATCCCAGATGCACTCAACCACTTTTATTCACGGTTTGAATTGCAGAATGACACACCTGCACAAAAACTGCCCATACCTCCCAACGACCAGGCGCTCTGTCTGTCCCCAGCTGACGTTAGGAAGACCCTATCTAGGATTAACCCACGCAAGGCTGCGGGTCCTGATGACATACCTGGCCGTGTATTGAGAGACTGTGCTGCACAGCTGACAGATGTCCTAACAGATATCTTCAACACCTCGCTGAGCCAGGCAGTCGTCCCCACATGTCTCAAATCCACAATAATCATACTGGTACCAAAGAAATCACCTTTGTCCTGTCTAAACGACTACCGTCCCATAGCACTGACTCCAATCATGATGAAGTGCTTTGAGAGGTTAGTCATTTGACAAATAAAATAAACAAACAAATAAATAGGCTATATTACAAAATGACATTGAATCTAAACATCTTCCATCTCAAAGATTGATCTTTATAAGAAGAAAAAAACAGTAATGGATTGAATTGGTTTATGCTGAATTTAAATGATTTATGTTTATTTGACTCTTTCTTTATAATAGACATTTGAAAATTAGCCTAGCAAAAATGGGCTACAGTACAGCATAGATAACAGGCTATAAAGTATCAAAACATATATAAAGCTAAGCTAAACATAACGCCAGTCTTTCTTGAAACAAAGCGATATGAGCTGTACAGATGTCTTTTTTGATAATCAGTGCTCATGCACATCCAAACATATTTTCGCTCATATTTGCCGTTAAACATCCAAAAGAGCAGGTGTCGCTGTACTTTCCTCCACGCAGTGTTGACGGTATTTACAACGCATGCGCACATCATTCTTTCTTTTTCCCGTGCAGCGGAGTCAAAACTCCATAGTTTGACTTCAGGCTCCGGCTTCGGAGACTATAAAGTCTACAAAATGGTCAGTACAGCGCCGCAATACTTCTATTTTAATTTTCCCTAAAGATTAATGATCTGTTTGGTACCTTTACGTTATAGAATGATGGCAGATAATAAAAGGATGACTTAAGATTTTCTCCGATAGACTGAGTACAAACGTGGCCTTGTGGCTGATTTCAAGCCCTTCACACATGAGTTTCAGAGACATAATGCACACTGTAGTGAATTTGCAACATTAATGATGGTTTTCGGAACATGACACGCTCTCAAAAAAGCACAGTATAGTATTAAACACCTGAACGAGTTTTTACATTATATTTAATGCTAGCATGCTACGTCTTCAACACTTTATGGAGGCCTTTCAACCCTTTACAGTTATAACACGTCCGCTTTCATTGTAGCAAAAATTTGCATTTGATTTGCGCTTGCAGGTTGAATCTCTGAAGTGGATGACTTTTTGAAATGTCTTTTAGGGATTCGTTAAAGTAGTGAAGAACAAGGCCTACTTCAAGAGGTACCAGGTGAAGTTCAGGAGAAGGAGAGGTGAAACCAGAAGTTTTAACACTAACAGTTCTGTAAAGTCACGCAGACAGGCTTGGTTTTCATTGTTTTGTCTTATTGCTTCCTAGAGGGAAAAACTGATTACTTTGCCCGAAAGCGCCTGGTTATCCAAGACAAGAACAAGTACAACACACCCAAGTATAGGATGATTGTCCGCTTCTCCAACAGGGACATCATCTGCCAGGTGAGTGCAAAGATGTTCATATGTCACATGACCAGTTATAGAGTGCTCATGCAGCAGGACGTCCTAAAATACGACATGCATATTCTCATTATTGTGCCTCATAACAGGTGACTCGCGCTTGTCTTTGTGAGTTGAATATCTCTGAAGATTTTGATTTGTTGACAGTCAAAGGTGTTTTTGATTTTCAGATTGCCTACGCCAAGATCGAGGGTGACATGATTGTGTGTGCGGCCTACTCCCATGAGCTGCCCAAGTACGGCATCAGTGTGGGTTTGACAAATTATGCAGCAGCCTACTGCACTGGGCTTCTGCTGGCCCGCAGGGTGAGTCTCACTTCCGCCACTTATTATTTGACAGTTTTACCCCTGAAATGACATGGTGTGAGTGGTTGCATTAAAGAAATTAACCTCTGTTCTCTAGACATTTGTCATGTTGACAGAAATAAAGAAATATGACTTTACTTAGACATTTCACATGCGGGAGATTGAATTAGTAAGATAAATTGCATTGCATTAATCATAATTGAAACGGCAAAAGTCTTGTGTGCATCCTCTGCACAAAGTATTGCGTGTCATACCAGAGCTCACATTCTCAAGCTTTTTAATGGAATTAAATATTCATACTTTAAGAGGTTTGTCACAAGATTAAAGTCAGTCCAGATTTAGTAATGACTTTCTTTAAATCTACTATATCTTAATCTGATTTTATCCATGAAAAGGCAAGACATAAAGAAACAATTTGGAAATGAAACGCATTGCTTTCCACATTGTTTTTGCAGACTAAATGTGAGCTGCCAACTCTTATGTATCAATAAAATGTTGAATATAAAGAAATAGTTTACCCAAAAATGTAAATTGTCGTTACTCCCCCTCATGTCATTCAAAACCTGTAAGACCTTGGTTCATCTTCAGAACACATATTAAGATATTTTTGATAATCCGAGAGCTTTCTGACCCTGCATAGACAGCAATGCAACTGAAATGTTCCCAGGCCCAGAAACGTAGTAAGGACATCGGTAAAATAGTCCGTGTGACAGTGGTTAAGCTGTAATTTTACGAAGCTGTGAGTTCTTTTGTGCGCAAAGAAAACAAAAATAATGACTTTATTCAACAACTCTTCTCCTCCGCGTCACTGTCCGCCGCCATTCATGAGAGTACCACGACACATACATGTGCATTCCTCTGCTTGTAAACAAGGCACAGCGCATGCGTGTTCTATGTCAGCAACACCACACGCAATAAGGAATGTTACTTGATGTGAGTTTCAACCGAGATGCTCTGTGCGGTACAACCTGAACTTTAGATGTGTGTGCACCATATGATCTTTCTCACTGCATGTTGTCATACATGCTGAAGAGTGAGTTCTTTTGCAAGTATTCGTGTTGGCTTTTAAAAAATTTTTATTTATTATTTTTTTTATTTATGTCGGGCAAAGTTTAAAACCTTTGCACTGGCACCATGATTGTGTGTTAGATAAGTAGATAGTCCTTTGCTGTTGTGCAGAACTGTTCGGGACACATTAGCGTTGATATACATATAGAATTTGGTCACATGGTTTTAACTACCTCCAAATGTAGCTTGAGTGATCACAAAATGTTTCCAGCTCATTTACACTTGTATTGAGTGCTGTCCTCTTACAATCCTATCATCCGTAACTGTTAATACCTGGAGTAAACGGATCCCTTAGCAGTTTAAGGCTTGAATTAAGCCAGGATAATTGATACAAAGACAAACGACTGGTTCTAACTGGTCCACTATGTGCTCTCTTCCAGCTGCTGAACAAATTTGGCCTTGACAAGGTGTACGAAGGCCAGGTGGAGATCACTGGGGATGAGTTTAATGTGGAGAGCATTGATGGGCAGCCAGGAGCTTTCACCTGCTACCTGGATGCAGGCCTGGCCAGAACCACCACTGGCAACAAGGTGTTCGGTGCCCTGAAGGGAGCGGTGGATGGAGGTCTCTCCATTCCTCACAGGTTGATCTTCCCTCTTACGGTTTATTTCTGAATAGTCTTGAAAAATTGGGTGTGAGCAGTTTGTCCTTGGTTTTCCCATTTCATATTCTGTCTTCTTGATGATGACACCGTTTGAAACTGAGCAGCTTGTAGTTGCTCAATTGATCTGATTTTCAAGACGGGACTGATTTTGAGATTTGTTTACATAGGAAGCACAAAAATGTGCATGAGCTCTGTTCATTAATGCAGAGTGTAATTGCAATCTAGTATATCCAGCATATGAGTTTTTAATCTTTGTCTTAGCACCAAGCGTTTCCCTGGCTATGACACTGAGAGCAAGGAGTTCAATGCAGAGGTTCACCGCAAACACATCCTGGGCCTGAATGTCTCTGAATACATGAGATACTTGATGGAGGAGGATGAGGAAGCCTACAAGAAACAGTTCTCTCGCTTCATCAAGAACGGCGTTACCCCTGATTCCGTATGTGCTGGGCTTTTTTTCCCCCCACAATTTTAAAATGTGAATCCAGCTTTAATAGATGTTTGATACTTAAATTGTTGAAATATCTGTTGAATCTTAGAGATACTCAACCTAAAAACGAAAATTCTCATTTACTCCCTCTCATGCCATCCTAGATGTGTATGGCTTTCTTCTGTTGAACACAAAGATTTTTAGAAAAATAAATCATCTCCATGTAATGCAAATAGATGGAACCCTCACTGTGGAATCTTCAAAAACCAAACAAACCGGACCGTAATGATGGTTTTACCATCAGTATGAAGTGAAATGATTGGTGTAAGGAAAATGCTATTACTTTAAGCTTGTTTGAATTATAAACCATCTCTTCCGGCTAGGGCTGCACGATTAATCGAATGCGTTTGTCGTGCGCATCTTGTCAGTAAAGCCAGTTCAGTAATCGGTAGTAAATCTCCATCACTTGTTTTCAGATTTCAGATGGAGCAGCATTTGCTACACAGTTGACAGTTCACTGACAAGCAACGCAAAAAATCGCAGACGATATAATTGCGATTATGAAGTCGTTCGTGATAATGAAAGCTGTTTGTGTAGCTTCTCCGTGAACTATGGCTCTGTGTAGTAAATGTTGCTCCATCTGAAAGCACTTGAAAATACCACATTTAATAACATGTTTTTACTCCAAACTCACTTCACAGTCGAGTGTTTGAAATAAATCCTTCTGTGAGATGATTTGGCTTCTTAACAGAATAAGGCGTGCAACATATTTCATAGTTTTCTAAGCGGTGATAAAGGTTGTGTCGATTAGCATTGCATTATTATATACTTTAAGTACTTGTTTTACTTTAAGAACTCTGATAAATCATATCGTTATAGTCCTGTGTTTATTAGTCACGCTGAATCAATGAAAGCATTTGAATCTTCTGTTTATTCAGCAACCGCTATAGGGATTTCCTGGATTTCTTCTGCGGGGCGTATTTGGAGTTTGTGCGAGAGCGTCCTCTGGCCTTCGGTTGGAGATTTACTACTGATCACTGAACCGTACTTCACTGACAAGATGCGCATGACAGTCGCAGCTTTTGCCTAATCGCGATTTATCGTGCAGCCCTAGTTCCGGCCAACTTTTGTACATAAGTGGCAAATGCATTCTAAAGCTCACGCAAGTAGTGATGCAGGATGTCACTTCTCATGCATGTTTCACAATGAGCTTGCATCATTCATCAACAACGTGTTGATGTTTACATAAAGCATAAACTCTCATATGACAGTTGACTGAAATCAATAAAATATTGGTGTTTTTCCTCTTGCAGACCACGCTTTTTGGGTGGAGTATCGCTAAGAATTGCAAATATTCATGAGTTTCCGTTTCAAAATACTTGGCAGTTAAATATTTCAATAACATTGTCTATTACAATAAAGCTGGCTGTTATATAACTGTTACAACTAGTAATGTTATTAATCTCTTCCTCAGATGGAGGAAATGTACAAAAAGGCACACGCAGCCATGCGGGAGAACCCAGTGCACGAAAAGAAGCCCAAGCGGGAAGTCAAGAAGAAGAGGTATCTATCTGTCCTTTGGTTTCTCCATGTCTTGTAGTCTCTGGTGGTGATCGTGATTGTATTACATACTCAGAGGCATGTTGTTTTTGCTCCTTTAAGTTATTTTGACATTTCAACCATTTAGAACTGACATTTGATGTCCACAATAACTATTCTGCTGCTTGATGATGACACCTTGCAAATTGTAGTTGGTCCTTCATTTGCACAGTTGATGCAAACTTTTTTCAAGACGGGTCTTAGAGCAGCTTTGGTTAATTGTTGGGCATTCAGTGTCAGAAGACCCATTAGAGGAGGTTTTGTTTTAAACCGTCTACTGTGGAGTTTTTGTTTTTGTTTTAGAACAGGCATACATCTATAGGGCCTTTCGCACCGCTTTAGTTCCAGAACTAAATGTACAGTACTAAAGTACTGGGACCTAGTACCAGTTGTGCTGGTTAGACCCTGCTAGGAGCTAATTTGGTTCTCGAAATAGGCAGTCCGGTACTAAAATCGCACCCAGTTCCGGCGGTGCGAAAATGCCAAAAAGTGGGTAGTTCCACAATTAGTTCTGGTACTATGAAAAGGTTCCCTCGGTGCGAAAGGCCCTTATGTCAGCTAGACTGCAGAAAACAATGAATTATGCTTGGGACTAAATAAATCAATAAACTTGATTAATGCTTGTTTTGTCAGGGAAAACATGGGCAGTGTCACATACTAAATGATTGTTTCATTGAAAGGAAATGCTATAGTTAAAATTCCTGGGAGAAATTTCTTGCTGCTACTTTGCTGAAATTGAGCGGTTCTCTTTCTAGATGGAACCGTGCCAAGCTCACACTGGCTCAGAGAAAAGACCGTGTTGCCCAGAAGAAGGCCAGCTTCCTTCGGGCTCAAGCTGCAGAGGAGGACTAGAGCTCGATCTTGCTTTTCTCCTCATTTGTGCAAAATTAATTTGTTCTAATAAATATCAAAAAAGACTCTTGTGGCTGTCTGATTGCTTGTCACATTGAGTTGGGAGGCTGTGCATGATTTGGAAATGTTTAGGATGATTTATGCATATTTCTTTGTCGTAGCATCTGTGTGACTTTAGGGAAACCATTAGAATTTACAGAATTAAACAATGGCGTAATCTTTTCTTTCTGTCCACAATACTTCAATCAACACTTTGAATGAGTGAATAAACCAAAAACAGTCAGACTTGAAGTTCAAAATATACTTTTAAATGTTGTAAAGGGCCCTGAGTCCTAACTTAAGGGTATAAGTGTATATACCAATGCATTCAAAACAAAGATTAAATGTAAAAACGAAGCACTTGCATGACATTAACTGAAAAAGTAGCATTTAAACTTATGCACGTCTCTTTAGAACATGAATCATTAAAATGACTTGTTTGTGGTAGTTTGACAAAATTGGCAGCATAATTGTTCTGACCTATTGTATTGAGTAACCGTGTTCAGTCTGAAAATTATAATTAATGCAAATAATTTTCAGATCCTTTGTAGTTCAACAGAAAAGATTGAAGTGTTCTGAAATCTGGATTGTATATCTGCAGACTAGAGCAGGGGTTTTCAAAATTTCTGATGCCAAGTGATTCCTAAATTATCCCTGTCAAAATGGCATGTGTATTTTCATGTATAAAGAAAATGTATCACTACTAAAGCCAAAGCAAATGATTAAAAGATTATATTTACAGTATTTACTTTGTATTAGGTTCAGAATGTTTTTTTTCTCTACCGAATAGTAATAATATATGTATACACCTTTAAACAAAGTCAGATTTAAAACCTGGACTGAGAGTAAAATAAAATAATTTGATCATTTCTCACCAATCTTTAGAAGAAAAAAAAAAGAATTAAAAAAAACAAAAAAATATTTTTCATTGTTTAACTTATTTCTAAATTTATGTTGTCTTTAGACTGCCCTAAAAATACATTTTGTAAAAAAAATAATAATAAAAAAGAAACATTTATTCTGTCAAATAGGGGTCCTCGGTGTCTCAGTTTGAAAACCTCTGGACTAGACACAGCCTGATTGTCTCAGTTTCCTGAGCAAGAATCCGCAGGAAGATTTAAAATTTGGCAGTGGAGGACATGCATTAGCAGAGGCAGTATCTCTCTGCAGCCTAAGCTTTTATAATTTGGGACTGAGTCAAGATTAGGTAATGTAACTAAACAAGGTGCCACAAAGGCTACATTGACAGTACTCTGCAAATGCAGGCCAAAAATAAAAATACGTAATATTAAGCATATCATGGATGGTCCAATACCAGTCTCTTGTTCATATCTCTTGTGTTCTGTATAAGAACAATAACTTAGTTCTATATATCGTTATGAGTCCTTTGTGTGAGATATCTTCTTCCAAAGCAGAGTTTTGAGGTTGTTGAGAATCAAGGAATGTTCCATTTCCATCTGTTCGCTGGCGCCTTTGAGAGCAATGCAGGCATACAACTGTTTCTCCAGTTCGTCTTTAATGTCTGATGGTGCACCATACAGAAGATAGTCCTTCAGTGTGCTACATACTTTCGCCAGATTAGGCTGTGTGGCCTCCGTAGTGCAGCGGTGCTTAGTGAGATCACAGGAAGTGAGGCAGTCCCGTCCATACATACAGTCACTGTCCTCTTCGCACCTCCTTTCACGCATCACTTCCTGAAAAGCAACTTCGGGAACAATACGCCTTGCGTCTACTACCTTTATATCGTGGCGCTCTGTATAACCAAACCCCGCGGTACTTACGTCGCACATGAGGAAACTTCCAAATGTGCCGTGGAAGAGGTCCTCAACGAGCTCAAACAGACCGATGGCTATCTTAGCCTTGCGAGGCCAGGATGGGGCGGCCCACTGGTTGATGCTCCGTCGCAGGCTGGCTGGAATCCACAGCTCTACCATCCATGGAAGGCTGACGCCATAGAGTGGTACGTAAGGCACCTTCTCCATCACATACAAGTCCCCACAGAAGCCCAGCAGTCTGGGAGTGTGCTCTCGGTCCTGTAGCACGATGGATAGCAGGAATTCATTCAGCTGCAGTAAAGCCCAAGCTGAATGTGCTTCTGACAGGGAGATCTGGCCATCCTTGTTGCTGTCTGCAACTCCAAGCACAAGGGTTACCAAATCTGCTAAGTTGGCTTGGTCTCCCACTTTTGCCTGCAAGGGGAAAAAGGGCCATTGTAATGAGTTAATAATAGTTGAAGAGATGTCTCTGTATATAAAATGTCTTCCAGGCTATGAAAATAACTCTCTTCATGCCTAGTTCATGGAGAATAAGTAATGCATGTTTTACATAAATTTACAATTTAAAAAGGGTTAAAGGGGGTTAAAAGTGTAAACAAATAATTTTTAACAGCTTCAGACCTTAGGTCGTCAGCTCACATACATACACTAGTGCAGAGGCTTTAACATTTTTTAAATATTAAAATTAAAATTACTTCAAATATTTATTTAATACTAATAATGTTATATTTTATTTTATATTATTATTATTTATAATATTAATGTCACAATCAAATATTTACTAGACAAAAATGTAAATCTCCAATGCTAAGACCCTGTAGCCCACCGCAAACAGAAAATATTTCAGCATTGGAAAAGCAGATGATTTAATAATTATATTTAATAGAATGCATTTGCATGATCATCACGGCCCCAAAGATTTGCAATATGCCACAGAATATGTTTAAACATTCTTGCAGCCTAATAGATAATTAAAATTACAAAGTTATAACAAAACCTGCCAGGAGCTGGGCTGAGCACACTCAGTTCTTATTCTGCTGGATCTATCTGCTGCTTTTGACACTGTCAATCATCAGATCCTCCTGTCCGCCCTCTCATGAATGAATGAATGAATGATGCATTTATATAGCACTTTTATTGTGTATATTGCTGTACACCCAAAGCGCTTTACAATCATGTGGGGGGGGTCTCTCCTCAACCACCACCAGTGTGCAGCATCCACTTGGATGATGCGACGGCAGCCACCACCACACACTAGCTTATTGGTGGAGAGGAGACAGAGTGATGAAGCCAATCAGTGTATGGGGATGAGGCCATGATGGTCAGAGGCCAATGGTTAAATTTGGCCAGGATTACCGGGGTTACACCCCTACTCTTTTTCGAAGGACATACTGGGATTTTTAATGACCACAGAGAGTCAGGACCTCGGTTTAACATCTCATCCGAAGGATGGGGACAGTGCTAGTATAGTGTCCCCATCACTATACTGGGGTGTTAGGACCCACACAGACCACAGGGTGAGCGGTGAGCA
>NW_015549606.1:221052-240117 GCF_001515605.1 Sinocyclocheilus anshuiensis
ACCAGCTGACCTTCAAAGACCACATTGCAAAGACTGCTCGATCTTGCAGGTTTGCATTGCACAACATCAGAAAGATCAGGCCCTTTCTAACGGAGCATGCTGCACAACTTCTTGTCCAGGCCCTTGTCATTTCTAGGCTGGACTACTGCAATGCTCTTCTGGCTGGACTTCCATCAAGCACAATCAAACCTCTACAAATGATTCAGAATGCAGCGGTACGACTGGTCTTCAACGAGCCCAAAAGAGCCCATGTTACACCTCTCTTTATCTCCTTGCATTGGCTACCGGTTGCAGCTCGCATCAAGTTCAAGACATTGATGCTTGCATATAGAACAGCCACAGGCTCAGCACCCGCCTACTTAAACTCACTATTATGAATTGACATCCCCTCCAGAAGTCTGAGATCTACGAGTGAGCGACGCCTCATGGTACCATCACAGAGAGGCTCAAAATCACTTTCCAGAACATTCTCGTTCACCATTCCTGGCTGGTGGAATGATCTTCCCACCCCTATCCGGAATGCTGAATCCCTGACAATTTTCAAGCGACAGCTGAAAACTCATCTTTTTCAACACTACTTGACTTCATCCTAAATTTATAAAAAAAAATCTTTGTCTTTTTCTTTACTTATTCCTTCCCTTTCTAGCTTGAACTTGGTATTACGAGCATTTCCTGTGTCTGTTTGCCTCTTTAAGTAGAATCGCTTTATGTATTCCCCAATTGTAAGTCGCTTTGGATAAAAGCGTCTGCATAATGACTAAATGTAAATGTAAATGTTAAAAGCGCTGTTTTTAAAAGCATATAACGTTAAAGCAATATTGTATTTCAGTACAGCATGGGATTTGAGACCTTTAGATGGCTGAAGACCATCTCTTTGAACTTCTCCATTGATGTCCCTTTGGTTGGCCTGTTAAATGAGGCGGATTCTTTTCGGGGCTCCAGTTCTGCACCCAAATCGTAATGAGGGTCCTCCTCCATCTGGCACTTTATGATTCCTTCCATATCCCCCCAACTGCCGGAATATACCTAAACAAAGAAAGTAGCAAGAAAGAGAGAGCGGATGAATTTTATTCATCCTTACTCTCATGATACTGTGCATGCAAATAAATGTATGTGCAGACCCAGATAAGCAAAAACATGGTTCAGTAGACAACATTTTTTAAAAGATCAAACAAGTATTACAGTGTTGTATTAAGGAGCAACTGCAAACTATTGTGTCTGACCTGATTGCTGGGTTTGGCAGAGAGACACTTTCCCAAATAAAGAGTGTCCTTCTCACACAAGCTGTTGCAGGCTGAACCATCGATCACCCCCTTCTGGAATTTATCACACTGGAAGACATGAAGAAACACATACGTCAGAGTCTACTCTGCATTATTCATTTTATTCCATGACACAGTACTCCCCAAAGATTGCCTGATCCATTTCTTTAGTCAGTGTCTCTTATGTAATCACTCCCCTCTAGATGGCTCCCTTTAGTAAATAATGTTTGCAAAAAGCATCCAACAGCTGTAGAGGTGCACCAAGTAAATTTTTTCCTCTTTAAAAATCAAATATATTTCCACAGCATCGAATCAGCATCAAACTGTTGTGCTATTTTGTTCAACAAATACTTAACATCTAGCTAAGAACTTAAAACTCACAATAGAGTTCTTGCACTCATGTCCACGGCACAGCTCTGTGTATGAAGAGTATTCCACGTACACCACCCAGCTTCCCACGAAAACAGCCAACCAGGAAAAAAACAGGTACTTCATGTGTAGGTAGGAGAACCGGGCCTGTGCACAAACAAAGAGACAATGTAACCATGCAAAAAATGCTTTCCTTTAACAAAATATCTCCAAATATTAACTGAAAAACATAAAAAGGGGTTTTGTTGATATTCATATAGGAATAATTTTTCATTATTAAACTATTTATAACAGATGCTGAACACTTTGACTGATACAGACTATGCAGTGAAGGTTTGATTTTAGTAGGCAGTTTTTAAGATGCTGATGTGTGCTGATTATGAGCCGATACAGTTTGCTGGAGGTTCTTCTGCAATGGTGGCAATAAGAGAAAAGAAAAGATGTTTCAAAAATCTAGGTTTAAGTTCCACATGTTCAGTGCAGTTTCTGTAAGAAAAACATTTATTAATCATAGCTTTCTGGTTTTATACACTTTAGCGCAATGCTAAAATTTATGCATTGATTACTTGCATAACTGAACAATATCATTTATTTCATTTATTTAACCTATGAGGTAATAAACTCAGGAAAATCCTATCATCTTTTATTTATGTGTGACCTTTTAAAGCTCAGAACAGTGGGAAACTATCATCTTGACAGCCACACAGGATGTGTGATCCACTATAATTAGCCCCCTCACTTCAACCACTGAGGGCACTTTAAGAAATATAATGTTCTTCTGATTTCTAAAAACAACCGAGGTCAGAATTGATCACAAACTTATGATGCAAAAGGACATTTTTTTCCCCAAATCCTGACCATTTTGCTTGAGTGCTTGAGTCTTTTATAGTCAATTTTCTTTTTTCCTGTGGGCAGAACTTCCTTGGGACATGAGAAGCAAAGCAGTCTAATGCATGTTACAGCTTCATCTTCAAAATAATTGCAAATTTTGAGAGAGATGTACTGTCGGGACTTAGAAAGAGATTTCAAATGAGGTGCTGGAGTCAAAGCTCGCCTGAAACTACAAGCAAACGTTTGAGTGAGTGGGGTACACTCTTAAAAATAAAGGTGCTTCAAAAGGTTCTTCAAGCGATGCCATAGAAGAACCTTTTTGTCTAAATGGTTCTATAAAGAACTTTTAACATCTGAAGAACCTTTCTGTTTCACAAATGGTTCTTTGTAGTGAAAGAAGGTTCTTCAGATTATAAAAAGATAAGCAAGAGTGGTTCTTTGTGGAACCAAAAATGGTTCTTCTATGGCATCGCTTGAAGAACCTTTTGAAGCACCTTTATTTTTAAGAGTGTAGCACACAGCCAGCTAATTTCAGCACCATTGTGGCCCTCCGTAGTCTGACATTTCCTCGTCTGCAAAATCTGAGCTGACAGAACTTCTCCTCCGGCATGAGGAGGAATGGGCCTCGTAGCTGAGCCTGATAGCCTGCAGTAGCTCCATGAGAAACACTGTAGATTGGGTGTCTATTGTTTTGTGTTTTAGGAGGCACTTTGTGTATCGCAGTTGTTTGCTGAGCACTTTACCACCTGTATACAGTTTAAGTTGATCGTCATGGAAACACATTCACCCAGGGCAACAGGAGCAAAAACAAACAACTAAGGAAGAAGACGGCAGTGTGTCATGTGGTAACATGACAGATGAAAAAACAATGTCTCCAGTAACAGAACTGAAAAATAGTACGATAATAATATGATTGGAGTACCATGGATTTTAAATCAGATAAGTATGAAAGTGCAATGCCCACACTGAAGCCGAGTAATGAAGGCCATGAGGTGATGTAAAATATGTTGATAATATATTACTCTTATTTGGTTGGAACTGGAAAACACACATTGTTTCTCAGTGCAAACCAAACCTCAGAGGAACAGTTTGCTGAACTTTGCTTGGCTCAGTGCAAACAGCTATACTGCTTGCAAAATTGATAAGAAATGCTAAATTATTAATCACAACGATTGTAGCCATGCATCTCTGTATTAATGTAGCTAGTGTTTAACCATTGTTTGTATGATAGGCCTAACCTGCACAGTAAAATCTTTAAGTAGAGTGGGGTCACATGATGGTATAGATGTGAATATACTGTATGAGTTTTTAGGTTCAATCCCAAGTTCAGATGTTCTCCTGGTGATCTGTACATTTAACTTTTTTTTTTCAATTAATTAATTAATTATTTATTCTGTGCTTGAGTGTGAATGAGGTCAACATTGCCAAAAGTGTTTGCGGTCCCACTTTATATTAGGAGGCCTTAACTACTATGTACTTATATCAAAAATAAGTACAATGTACTTATTGTGTTAATATTGTATTGCAAAACGTGGTAGCACTTTATTTTACAGTCCTGTTACTAATGTACATACTATGTACTTATTATAGTAATTACAATAACTAGGTAATAACTAGGTACTAACCCTGAACCTACCCCTAAACCTAACCCTACCCCATGTAGTTACCTTATATTACCAGTACTTTCTTAGGTAAGTATACTGTGAGTACACTGTAAATACAAGTAGGTACACAAACTGTAAAATAAAGTGCAACTCAAAACATTTTTGCTGCTATTAAGGTGGGATACAAGTAAGGTTAGAAACAGGTTTGGTGGCATGGGTAGTTTTAAGTGTGGGTTAATGTGGTAGGGATGGGTCAACAGTGTAATTATATTTATAATTTCAGATGTAATTACATACAGGTATTATTTAAAGGTGCTGTATGTAAGTTTTTTACTCTACTAAAGCATAAAAAATATCATAATATGTTTGCAGATATTTAAGAAACATGCTAAGTTAACATACTTGTTTATCTGAAAAACAATGCTACAGTCAGTTATTCTCCTTCGAAAATGTGCGTTCCGGGCCGGAATGTCGGTCTCTGTTTTGGTTTGTGAAACCCGCCCACTGCCAGTTTACCCAATTGTATTTCGTCACCCAGGGTTGCCCGTTGGCGGAAAACAGAGTATTTTATTTCATTCATCGTCATGCGCGCTCGTTCCTGTTGGTGTCGTCAATCTGGCAACCTGTGTGTGCGTCAAGTCTGAGGAGGAGGGGCCGGGTGAAAAAAACCCTCTCCAATATTTAGAATTTGGACTGCAATACCTAGTTCAACCACTCGGTGTCAATCCTACATACAGCACCTTTAAAATATAAGTGCATTGTAAAAACATGCACTCTAAAAAATGCTGGGTTAAATACAACCCAGCGCTGGGTAAAATATGGACAAACCCAGCGATTGTGTTGTTTTGACCCAGCAGTTGGGTTACTGCCCAGAAGGTTGGGTTAAACATTTAACCCAACTGTTGGTTGAAAACAACCCAGTCGCTGGGTTTGTCCATATTTACCCAGCATTTTTAGAGTGTGTATGTACACAATAAGTGCATTGCATCAACTCATTAATTTAAATGTAAGTAGTACATACATAGTTAAGGCTACCTATAAAGTGGGACTGTGTTTGCTTACTTCTCTAAAATCTGTATATATCACCGTACTGTTGAGGTACTTTGTGATTTAATCCAGTGTAAACACCGAATTGCAAAATTGTAGTGGACCAATAAATCATCATTTCAAAATGGCCAAGAATTGCATTAGCTGATAACTATGCTGACTGACATAAAAAAATAGCACCGTTTGTGTCAGTTTCAGCTTGATCTATTAAATAATATATACATACTTATTTATTTATAAATTTTACAGAGAGAGAGATTGTAGTGATTGTATATAATACAGGCACACAGTTGATGATGGTAATATATTGTTTTTATGCTCCCATTTGCCCTGCAACCTTTAATTGCTCTAGAGTGAATGATCTCATACCATATCAATAATAGTTGCCAGTTATGCATACTGCAAGAGCTTAGCCGACAAATAACAGACCTGATGGAGCCTCTTCTCTCTCTTAATGATGATGAGACATGAGTTCGACAGTGATGGACTTTCCTTTTCTTCTTCAGTCTATTTTGCTTATGGCACAGTATGAGCTCTCCAGTTTCTCTCTTGCACTGACGTTTTATCTCAGAGAACATCCAAATTTCTTACTGACTGTAAGCCTATTTTAATCAGCCTCCTATTTCATGGTACAAGCCTGAGTAAGATTTAATCTGTACTCTATTTTGATAAAGCAAATCCAGTTATTTTCAGAGCCTGGAGACGTACAAACACCAATATCCTACCCCGAGCTGATCTAAACCAATAACCAAAATGCCAATAATGTACAGTAGATTGATTTCAAGTCCCGACTGGTTGGACCAAACCTCAATCTCTGAACTGCCTCTCCAGCTTCCAATTTAAAATTTGGTCAGGTTCAGAGAGCCTGGTGTGGCTACAGTCAGCAGAACCGAGATGATATGTGTTTTTTTTCCTACACATTTTGAAATGGGGTCCTTAGTCACCCTATCATTGGTCTCATCTGTTAGTTTGCCTCTAATTTAATCTGATATCTCTCTCTCTTACACTGTCTCTTTCTTCAGTGGCTCCCCTTGACAGGCCATCACTCCCTCTTCGCTATGGGCACTTAGTGAGATGCAATTCTGCCATTTCCATCTGAGAATCCATCTTACTCTACTCTTTAAATCTCATGCCCTTCAGGGTCTCTCCCCCCTCACCACCGTCTCAAACTCACTGCCTCACTAAGCCAGGATGACAGGCGTTAGAGAGTTGTGGCAGGTCAGCGTCCTGTACAGCCTTTCATACCTCGCAAGGCCCAGAGGAGCTGTCGCCATGGCAATGGGCAGACAGAATGCTCAGTTTTGTAGGCAGCCAGTCTCCCCGAGCCCAAAGTCAAGGTTTGGGAGAAGAGGTTCATTCATCAAACCTAAATCAGTTTCCTGCTTTCACAGTCTCTCGCCATTGAATTCCTCCCACTGCCATCCTCTTCTTCTTATTTGGCTGATGTCTGTTGGCTTAAAAGTTCAAAATGATTTAAAAACTTTACAATTCTGATACCTAAACCATATCTGGTGCTATTTGTCTTCTGTGAATGTCCCTATGACTTACTACTGATATTTAAACGATTTGTGCAAATATTGAGCAAAAGACTGAACATAGTCACAAATGAAAAAAGTCTGTTTAGGGTGTCACTATCTATTCAGCCCTGTTGAGTGGTGGAATTATGATTTCCACCTTTTTATTGTATGATGACTTCCACTTTGAATTATTAATGGGTTGAAGAAATTTACTACTGAATGTACTGAAAACAGTTAATCTACTATTTATACATATATCTCTCTATGTATTGTATCTCTATCTCTTTCTCTATCTATAAAGTACCATTCAAAACTTTGAGGTTGGTACAATGTTTTAATGCTTTTGAAAGAAGTCTTTTATGCTCAAGGCTGCTTTTATTTGCTCAAAAACACAGTAAAACAGTAATATTGTGAAATATTATTCTAATTTGAAATAGCTATTTTCCACTTTAATGTGCTGATTTGGTGCTCAAGAAATAGTGGAAACTGTGATAATTTTTTTCAGGGTTCTGTGATGAATATAAAGTTCAAAATAACGCCATTGATTTCAAATAATGAATCTTTAATATACGTAACAGTATTACTTTATATATACACACATATACATATATACTGTGTGTGTGTGTTTGTGTGTGTGTGTGTGTCTGTATTGTATTGATTAGTAATAAAATAATAAATAATTATTGATATTTCTCAAGGCTGAAGCATCAGTTATTTAAAGGGACAGGTCACTCAAAAATAATTAAGCTAAAAGCAGAAGAGAGAAATTCATGCAGGTTTAGAACACCTTGAGAATGAGTAAATGATGACAGTATTTTCAATATTTTGGGTGAAGTAAACCTTTAAGAATCTGCCATTGAAAAAAAAAACAATAAGCCACACCTCTTCATGGTAGTCCCCCAATATCAGTTTCCATAAAATAATATTCAGCCTCAAAAGGCACCATTTCCTCAGAATGACCAATTTCTCTTCAGCATGATTCACAAAACTCAGCTGCAGATGCAGGTAATTAGTTTAATGTCTCCAGTTAGTGCTATGCATATTTCTGATTTTCTCACATGCTCATTATGTTTTCACATATTACTGTAAACTGCGAATACACTCACATCTTGTATAATGAGAAAAGAGCTAAGAAAGCCTGACAAAGACTTTCCAAAGATAACGAGAGCGGAGATGATCAAATCAGTCAGTCCACAAACATAATTAAAAAAATTAATCCGATCAAGTC
The DNA here is from genome assembly GCF_001515605.1 of Sinocyclocheilus anshuiensis. Lineage (NCBI taxonomy): Eukaryota > Metazoa > Chordata > Actinopteri > Cypriniformes > Cyprinidae > Sinocyclocheilus > Sinocyclocheilus anshuiensis. Next base: position 228,911 of record NW_015549606.1, read on the forward strand.
TTATCTTCCAGGAATGCATAACCTTGTTGCTATGAAAAACAAACATCACCCATAATGCCCTGAAAAACTTGGTAAAATGTACCCGAAATCAAGTTAAACAGTTCATTTTTTTTCAGCGAGACAACACAAGTAACGTTCTGCTTCTTGTGTATCAAGCAGTAGCTCATATATCAAACAGAGGGAGTTTGACATCAATAGCTTTATAGTTTGCCACTCGGGATGACGGGTCTCCCCCTTGTGACAGGAAGTGTTTCCATGGCAGCACTTTGAATTAACAGAGGATCGCAGTGTCAGAAAGCTCTCGTCGTTTAGTACACTGAGATCATGCTGGTCAGTGGACTCGTGTCTGTATGTGTCAAACAGTATTTGGATGCTCTGCTGCTGTGAACTCACAGGCGATGTGGCAGAGACCGTGTGAAAAATTCAGCAGCGGCCCCCACATCACTCTCAGCTCTCAGGCGAACTGAAGACTGCGTGGAATTTCAATCACAAGACAGAGAGAAAAGTCCACATAAGGCTCCGCACAACATAAGCCTGTGGCTCAGCCTTTTATGGGGGAGTAGATAAGGCATAGAGGCGCAAATAGTTTTTGGAGTTTTTACAGATTTTATTATGCATGTGTGGAGGATGAGAGCCACGTTAGGGCCAATGCACTTCATTACAACTTTCATTTAGTACTTTGGAGAGCTCTATCATTATAATTATGGTCTTTAAGGACATGGTTCTGTCTGTCAGCACTTTGAGGTAAACTAAGAGTCTTAATTAGGTCGCTATTGATGATGTGTTAGCGAGACATCGTCACAGAAATTGGTTAATGGCAAATAAGAGTGTCCACTTTAAAAAAGGAAAAATCTTTCCTAGAAATGTACTTTTTGTATTCATGTTTTGTTACAATTTAAAGAGTAATATAGTGTAACCATCTTAAACACATCAAAAACTTTTCAGAATTTTTTTTACATATAATTTTCACAATAAAAAGCATTTTTACAATATTATGAATCAATGAATAAATATCATTACATTTTTGTAAATTTGCATCATATGACATTTTAGAAACTGAGCTAATTTTGTCATGTCATTAATAGACCATATTATCAGATTTTTTAAAAGACTGACTAATCTTGGCACACAGTCATGAGGGTCTGCAGGCGTTCTCCCTATGATATCATTTCCTGTTTTTGTTTTTTGCACCACATGACTTTAATGTCAACACATGACTTTGTTGGTCGTACCAAGATTTTTCTAAGCAGTTAAGCATAAACAGATTTGTTAAAAGATTTTTTTTTGTAAAACCAACTACTTAAAGTCAGCATAAAATTAAAAATTTCCATATCTATTTTTTTAAATGCATGTTTAATCAAAATGTCATGACTCAATCTGACAGGGTGAAACAGCAAACTTTTCTCTATTGATTTATGCTGAACATCTTCAATCATTTAGTCTTGCCCTTCCTTACAACTGACTGCAAGCTTGAATTCAGATCTGACATCTAATCAACAAACAATTGATAGAATGCACCCAATATATTTTTTTTATTTTCTGATAATCCTTTTTACCCAGATGTACATCACGATATAGAAGAAAATATTTGTTGATACTTTCCATTTCTACTTTGCAACTTTTTTGTTTTGCTTCAATAATTTCATTCTCAATATTCCATTTTGATAACAGTTTCTGAATATCAGTTTTTGATAACAGTTGTTTCACTCTTAAAATTTGTTACTTCATGGCCCCCAAAAAAACAAAAAATAATTTTAATTTAGAATTTAAAATCATAATAGCTCATCATAGAAAAGGTGTATTTAAAGTTAAACTCTTTAATGATGGATTTGTTTCTTACAAACATGCAGCTTTTCACTTCTCAAGATGTTAACTGATCGACTGGAGTGGTGTGGATTACTTGTGGATTATTGTGATGGTTTTATCAGCTGTTTGAACTCATTCTGACGGCACCCATTCACTGCAGAAGATCCATGGTGAAGACTCATCTAAATCTCGAACGAGTTAATATTCAGCTATTTTTGTTCAATTTTCAGTTAATTAATTTTAGCTAATTTTCAGTTAATTTTTTGGGGTGAATTGTTTCTTTAATAGAAAAAATAAAATAAAAAATAAAATCAGTGTCTTTAACCCAAATATAACACATTAATCCAAGATTCCAGATTCAACATTTTGTTACAATACTAGGTCTATTTTATTTATTTCAGTCATTCTTGAGACATGGGACAAAACAGGTCCAGCAAGGGTAACTGCTATTAGGTTTAAAAATACAAATATTTTCAATTTTAAATGTCATGAGGGCAAGAATGACTGATTTGTTTGTTTGTTTTACTTACTTCTGGCATCACCCAATGGTATTGCAAAAATAATGGTTTTATGCAATGGTTTTTAAAATAGGTTTCTCTGAATACTGCTTGTCTGACACTGGTCAACAAACAAATACTTCTGCCCCAAACTCCCACTATTGGTTAAGCCAGTTTGATGTGTCAGGCAGGTTGTGATTCTTAAATAAACAGAGCAATGTTTTGATAGCTCCACAAAGCCACAGTGTTTCTACTTTTTGGGGAAATCAGCCAATTACTGGCTTACTTTTAGCTGTCTCTGTATATTAAACTGGGATAGTGGATTGTATTTAAAAAAAAAAAATGAAATTACAAACCTCAACTTTAAATGTACAACTAAAAGCTTACCATCTGCATGTGGTTCATTTTCTTTGCTGCCCTCCCTTGAGGTTAAGTCTGTCTTCACCTCGATATGCACTCAAGCATGTATGCTCACAAGTCTGTTTAAACCAGTAAGTACTCCAATCGTTTGGCTCATTAAGACATGCTGTAATGCTCATTGCCAAAATGCATTGTATTCCAGATCGATCCTCGTGTAACAAATGTATCCCTGCTCCATTACAAGTGCAGCACTTCACAAACAAAGCAACCCCACACCTGACCTTTTCAGTCAATGCAGAGAGACATTAATTTCAACTCAGCTAATGTGGCATGTTCATCCTAAGGACAACATCAGCCATCACCAAAGGGAGAGCCAAACAGAAGTAGTTAATGAGAGGTTATTGATTGAGGCTTTGTGTCTGCTTTTCATTAGTGGCTGAGTGAGTGAAGACCAGTGGCTGTGGAAAAGATGGGCAGAAACAGTGGTATCCCAATGACCCTCAAAGGCTTTCATCTAACGTTTTAATCAGAACTGTTCTACAGACATACAGGCAAAAGGATTGAGTGTTAAGTGAGGGAGTCTACATCTTCAAAGAACCACTGCTATTCTCAAAGCTACATTCAACCCGCTGCTGACCAGCCTGAGAATAAGTGAATCAAGGTCTTATAATGTTAGTCAAGGTTTTTGTTTGATAATTTAGTTTTTCCATTTTCACTCTGCTCACTTGCTCTGACCCTAAGGATAAAATTTTGGGAGTTTGCTGTCCAATATTGTTGCCCTATCATTCAAAAACAGTCCCTTGCAAGAAAGGATAAAAGCACTGAAATGATACACAAACTATAAAGGGATGCAGTTTTTTTTAAATGTGTGTTTAAAAAAAAATCTATCAGTTTATACAAATCAAAATCATAATCATTCTTTTGGCTTTGCTATTTTCTCTTAATATTACTTTTTTATATCTTATGGTACCATTACAATTTAGTCAGAGAAGACAAAGGAGCAGGTGCTACACACAACCAGTGCACTACAAATATTTTTTATGTCATTATTTCTATCTATATACTTAATAGACAGTACCGTTAAAAAGTGTGGGTCTGTTAGATTTTTTAAAACATTTTTTAAAGCCTCTAACGCTCATTAAAGCTGCATTTATTTGATCAAAAATGCAATTTTATTGTGAAATACTATTACAATAAAAAAATGGTTTTCTATTTTAATATATTTTAAATGTAATTTATTCTTGTCATGGCAAAGCTGAATTTTCAACAGCCATTACTTGAGTCTTCAGTGTAACACAATCCTTCAGAAATCATTCTAATATGCTTTTGGTCAATTTAATGCATCCTTATTGAGTAAATTAATTTCTTTTGATATTTCCAATAGTAAACAAATCAACAATATTGAAAAAAGTTTAGTTTGGGGACCAATTTTCATGCATGCTAATAAGTAACTAGATAATAGTAAGAATTTGTTTCTAAACTAAAGTGTTACCAAAAAAAAAAAAAAAATGCAAATGAATAATACGATTTACCCTGCTTCATTGTGACTGGGCAGGCCAGGTTTCTGAATACCAAATAGTCACCACTGACATGCAAATGTGGACAGTCATATGTAATAATATATTCATCTAGCTGATGTCAGAAAGTTATTAAAGTTACAAGCCATTCTTGCAGTTTAGTTTCAATAGATGGTCTATTTGGAGTGGGACGAGACGTTTTGAGTTCTGCAAGATCAAGGAAAATTTATTATATCTGAAGGGCCCCTTTAAACAATTTACCATTTACCAAAATGTATCACAAAACTGACATTAATGGATCCGCTATCTCTCGTTGTCTTGAATCATCTGAATAAGCAATAAATAATTTGGTTTCTGGAATATGACTGGAGATTAAATCTGCCAAAGGCTGAAATGTAAATGTGAACGTAAAAGATTACGTTGTCTCCCCTAAGGCTTTGACAGCTTGTTTGGTTTGACAGCAGTGTCTCTATTCCGTATGAGATGAACCACAGAGGGACCAACAGTTGATAGGTCCTCAGAAGCTTACTATGTAATCCACCTCCTAGTGCCCATAGCTTCAAGCATTACTCTTTGCTCTCTAAAAGCCTACGATTTCAGGTACTCTGCAAAAATGTTCCATATATAATAGGAGCATGTCTGTTGCTTTTATTCCTCAAGCCCCTCAGTGGCTTGTGAGAGATGATAGAACGGAAGAAGCGAATCAAGTGGAGGAGAATTTTTGCACTGACACTTGTTTTCATAGCTTGCTCTCTACTCATCCATAATTCATGATCATAAAGCGATTTCTTGCTGCCTTCTCCCTAATGCCCCCCTCCCCTTCAGACCAATGAATGTAGGATGGATGGAGAAAGCACCAAAAAAGATCAGGGAAAAGTGACAAAGACAGACCGAGACTGAGAGAAAGATGGCTGCTGTCACGCATGACCTCAAAAACAAAAAGGGTTTTTAATGACCTGAACTGTAGAGAAAACATTTACAAGAATATTCTCTCTCTAAAGGAAATATATGGCATGAAGAACAAGAAAAGGCTTCTCTGGTGCATTCTAAGTGGGATGGGAGAAAGTGTTAGTTCCCGCTCTCCCTCTCTCTCTTCCTCCCTCTGTTTCTCTGCTCCCAAGCGGCGGCGTTCTGATGGAAGCAGACGTCACACAGGAACTGCAGGTCTAATTTGACTCATCTCTGTGAGAACAACCAGCAATCAGGAACCCCATCCCATTTCTCTCACTCCTGCTGCCCCATGGGACACATCCATCTACACACTGACTCAACACTGCAACAGTCCAAAATGTTTACATCAACCTAACCGCTGGGACTCAGGAAGGGCGACTAAAGTAGTCCAACATGGATTCACATAAAAAAAAAAACACATGATTAATGTGCGATGATGATCAGTTGCTCCTTGTTCCACTGCGCAGTGATGTGTGACTCCAACAGCAACAAATAATCTAGACATAGAAACATCTTGTTCACTGTATCACAAGCTGTCGTTTCAAAGCAGCTGCTCTTTTATGAGATGGAAAGACTTACGTCACGAATGTTTCTATTGTTTTTTTGTTTTTTTCCACATAGTGCTCGGGATCAGATTAAATACATTTTAAATCGTAATAATTATCAAACATGCTTGAAATTGTCAGGTATATGGACCTGATATATGGGATATTTTCTCCCATGTGCTCCCCGTGACCCAGCTTTTCCCTCTCGTTGATTTGTCTTTGGATTCACCTGTGTCTTGTAATTACGCCACGTTAAGCCCTGTATTTAAAGTGTTGTCTGTCGTGTGTTTCCTTGTCCGGTGTTAAACGTCATTCTGTACCTGAATGTCTCTCCGTGTGGTACTACGTGTGTCTCCTGCCTGCCCTGTGTTCCCTGTGTTCCCTGCGATTTTGGTTCATTAAAGATTGTGAAGCTGAATCTCCTGTATCTTCGCTCTCCTCGCTCCAACACAGTAGACCCGTGACAGAAATAAACATAAGAAAACAAGACATTAATCATCTAAAAATACAACTGAAAACATTATTTTAAAAGAGCTTTTGACTGCTTTATTTTATGTATTCTGTTGTATTACAGTCACACATAAAGAATATATACAGAAAATAAAGAATATATATATATATATATATATATATATATACTGTGTGTGTGTATGAGTATATGCTTTATTTTCTGTATATATTCTTGTTATGTGTGTTTGTATAGTTACATTTACAGAACATTTTTAATGTGTATGTAATTTATTTATATATGTTAAAATATAATGTAAATAATGTAAAAAATATGATATGATAAAATATGTAAATAATTTAAAAAATATGATTTTAAATATAAAAAAACGCAATTGGATAAGTATTAAAAATAAGTTGATCTTACTTTTCAGAGAGATTTTAGAGATTTGGTCTCTGAAATACATTGTAGTGTATTTTGTGAATTTCTTGATCATCTAAATGATCAAGAATTTTAGATTTAAGACCCTAAAATAATTCACTACGATAATATATTATACACTCAAACTGTCTTCCTGCTGTCCTCGTAATATACTGTATATTTGATATTTTTAAATATAACCTCATTTAGCATGTGACACAGTTCCTCTAGGTTGCACTGGAAGAAAAGAGGGCCAATCTGACACTCATAGTAAATAGGAGACCTGGTTTTTTATTCCCACAAGAACAAAATGCAGGAGAATGGTCGTCTGACTGTCACAGAACTATAAACGGTGCTGAAATATGGCCGAAATGAGGACCAGGTTTCTTGTTTACGACAAAACAGGTGTATACTAGGATAAACTCTAAAAAAACATTGGACAGTAGGTTAGCTACACAAGAAACAACTAGGTAGGACAACAGAGGAATTAAAACAGTGTACACAGAAACTAAGCAGGCACAAATCTAATTAGACACTCTGGAGGCCATGCAATTTTAAGTTATTTTCTGATGCACTAAAATCCTTTAAGGCTAGAGGCACTCTTTTTTTAAAGCATCTAAGATCTTGTTTCATCAAATGATTTCTAGATATAGCATTCCTCTGCTCATACCACACCATGATATCATATGGTTTTATCCAAAATAATAGAATGCTGTTGGCTAAAAGAGCACTGTATGGATTTTGAGTCATAGTGAGTCAGCCAAATAAGAAACATGGACATATCTTGAAGCATTTCTCTGGTGTGGCTTGATAAAAACCAAATCACTGCTTACAATGCATGGAACTGCAAAGTTGTATATTTGGACTCTAATGACTAACACCAAAATAGCTGATTCTTTGTCATACACTTGCGTATGAAAAGTGTAATGAAACTAATCCAGGGTGAGAATTGAGTGAAGAAATTTACCGTGCTACGGGACCAGAGACCAAGAACTCTACAATACACTGCAGTAGGATAACTGTGTCTTTTGTATTGGGCTGCTCATATTACTTTCCCTCTTGTCCTTGATAACTGAAAGTTTGTCTGGACTTGCTGTCTGAATGCTCCCAATGGAGTCTTTTCTGAACGTCCTCATTCCCTCATGGCTGGGTGGTCACAGTGTTTTAGTCCCCAACCTTTGCAAAAAAACAAGAGTAGCCTATCACAGAAGAGTCTATGAAAAAAAGGGTTTCCAAGAAAAGGAAAAATCTATTAACAATTGTTAGTAATTCAATCTTTATATTTAAGTTGGTTTCATGTGGTTTTGAAAAATAAAAGTTTAAATTAAATGACGTGGTATAACCATTGAGTAAAAGGCATAATATAAGTCATAAAAGCTAAAAACCTTTTAAATATATTTTTCAGGTTGAAAAGCATTTTTACTAACTCCACAAATATCATATGTTTTGGGGGGCTATACATTATGATATTTTACAACCAGAACTAGCTTTTCCATTTCATAAAAAGGTCAAATTATCTGCTTTTTTACACAGTTATGAAGGTATTGGCTATTGGGCCTCTGATATCATTTCCTGATTTATGGTTATTTCAATGCATGTTGCTTGTATGACTTTGATTTTGCAGAAATGTATATTTTTTTATCAGTTTTTTCTTCAATATGATATCAAGACAGTCTGTCACTGAAATGTTTAATGTTATGTTCCCCCCACAATTTTAAAATGTATTTAAAAATTAAAACAATAAAAAAAGAAAAATATGTTCATTATAGATGAGATGTATTTGAGTCATTTTATCATTTTTAATGTACTGTATTTCTGAATAAATTAATAAATCTGGACAAAAATGATCTGTTTTTGTAAAAGTGCAGATGTCTAGATTTAATTGTAATTCTGCTAAATGTTTCTGTAACTTGAGAACACTAATAAAAAGCAAAGCATAAACCTGTGTTCACATATATTATATTTATCTGGATCTTACTGCAGCTTTGTGGGGACTCTGAATCTGAAATATGTGAATCATGCCTCTGACTGAGAGAAATGTAGAACAGAAAAACTCACCTCCTGAACAAGTACTATTGTGTCCCGAAGCATTTAGTCTCAGTAACCTCGTGAATTTTATGAGGCAAGCTATTCTAATTCCTTCCATATAATGTTTGAAAGCATAAAGCTGTTATTTTATAATAAAGTCTCTGAGCGCATGACTTCTAAATAGAATGCCTTATGTAGGCTAGATAAAATAAAGCATTCTATTCAGAGTTCATCCATTTAGAGAGGACAGTATAGCTCCGGAGGACAAAGTATCACAGCAGATGCTTTGGGCATATAAACAGATTTATAATATAATATGGCTCCTATATTCTATAAAAATGAAATCTGCTCAGAGAGCATCAGGATTTAAGAGAGATGCTGTAATTTGAACTATATTTAAAATGAATAAAAGAAATGAAAGCGAAGTCTTATTCACAGAGAGCAGCCATCATTGCTTCAATCTAAAATAGTGTGCAAGGACCAGTGCAAAGCGGTGATTATCTGCCTCTAAGATTCATTTTGCTCACAAAAAAGCTCATATCTCACATTCATGTTCACTCTCTCCATCAATCTTTCAGTTGAGCAAGCAAACAGCAGAGCGTAAGCCAGACTCTGGGTGTGAGGACAGTCAGAGCTGAGGAAGTCTCAGTAAGCTGCTGAAAGCAAGCAAGATTACGGTCTTCAGAAAATAAACAAAATGCTTAAAGGAGGGCTGCCATCCTGAATCGCTCATCCCTCACACCACATTTCCATCATTTTGAGGGATGTGAAAAAATTACCGTTTACCACAGGTTTCACCTTGTAAAACAAGACTTCTTCAGCTAAAAGATGTGTTTATTTCACACAGACAACACACACTGAAAAAAAAAAATCTGTAAAAATGGGGCACAATGTACTATAGTAATATGAAATAATTTTTCATTTTTTATTTTTTTACAGGTGTTTAACCTGTATTTTGAATTTTGCACTTCATTGCGTTGTGTTGTAGAGTTAACAGAAATGTCTGTAAAATTAATGGATAATGTGCTTTTTTTTTAATTGCATTTTTTTTTTCACAGTGTAGAACAGCTGGATGAACTATCAGCTATTCACACACTGAAGAGTGAGGAAACTGAAGAATGAGAAAGGAAAACACAAATAAATAAAGAACTATTTAAAAAATAAATCGATACATACATAAGTGAGTGTGTGTGTGAATGTGTGATAAATGCAATAACCAATTAAGTTTGTGTTCAATTTCTTCTGATTATTTGTGTAGGTCCCGCTAATTGGTGAAATTTCAAGCCTACATATCTACATGGTTTAAAAGCCTTAATACTTTGTTGCCATAAATGATAAAAAATATTCATATAAGCATAAACAGGTTGGTTTTTATGATGCCGTGAATGTGTTTTTATAACATTTCATAAGTACAGGTAAAAAAACAATGTCATACAGTGCTCACCTTAAAATAAAAAAAGGAGTTGTAGTTTTGTCAGTTCAATTTATGTGCAATTAGTCCATATTTCTCAAACTTTCCACATGTCAAGGGTGGAAATAGTAAAAGCACTTAATAGCTGTCACATCCTACAGGCACATTGGGCTCTGAACTATAGGGATGCACCGAATGTTCGGCAACCGAAATTATTCGGCCGAAAATAGCAAAAAAAGCTCTTTCGGTGTAGGTTTAAGCTCAATTTAAGTTCGACATTAGTTCGGTAACTTACTTTTCGCGCTATCAGTAAAATCCTCCGCGTCCGTGAGCTCTGAGCTTCTTATTAGCCAGCCTGGTCTCATTGTTTATACGTAGGTATTATTACGTAACATTTACAAGCACAAAACGTACACTTTTGTACGTTTTTATTAATGCTAAAACGTACAATTTAGACGTATTTCAACGTTTAAAACGTACAAATCGCTACGTATTTTTAGCTAAAAAACGTACAAATATTTACGTATCGTTTATATCATTAAGATATTCATATCAATGCATTTTTATCATTTTATCAATAAGCGATTTAGATTTCTAGACCCCTTAACCTACCCCAAACCTAACCATTTTATAGCGAATATGCATTTTTATCATTTTATTAATATGCAATTTAGAGTTTTAGACCCCTTAACCTACCCCCAAACCTAAACCTACCCATTTTATAGCGAATATGAAAGGATAAAACGCAAATGACCGAAATACGCAGGAAAATAACAATTTTAGTAATAATATAACATTAAAATATTTTTATAGTCACTAATTCCACTCCTACCTATAAACCTAAACATTTCTGTACAGTATAAGAAAAACATGACAGACAGATGCATAAATGCAATTACAATCATTTATTTATTGCAAAAATGTCAAAAGCAGTACCAAAAGTAATCCGCAAAAATCATTACAAGCACCGACAGCGAGAGACTGTTTAGGACTGCATCGCATGTCTTCAATGAGAAGAGAAAGGGGTGATTGTTGCTGGTTACTGCATGATAATTGAAATCGCGAAATGACCTTAAACAATTAGTAAATAAACTGCAGAACGTTATGTTTTCTAATACACTCGCGCATTGCATGTATTCTGACAGCGCTGCACGAGCTCCGCTTGTTAACCAGGGTTCAAAGTCCAAAGCGCGAGGAAAATCTGCGCTGATACAGTCGTCCGTT
>NW_015549606.1:240994-248215 GCF_001515605.1 Sinocyclocheilus anshuiensis
TCGTGAAGGCACGCGCGCATTATTCAAACACACCTCACCAGAAACACGGCATGTCGCAATCTGTGACGAATGCAGGCGAGAGCCAATGAGCGTTCGATTATCCTGCCGTAAAACCTGTCGTTAGAAGCGGCAACATTTGAATTTGTAAAGAGCGCATCAGTCAGCGCGGGGTTTGCTGCTCACGGTCACTGGGCTCGCTGCTCGGGATGGAGAAGAAGATCGCCAAAAAAGGCTTGGATTTGGGTCTGTTCCTCACAGTCGTATGGATTCGGAAGATTTGGATTACAGCGCACTAATAAAATTGTTTCATTTCGTAATTATGTTGTGTTTTTGGCGTATTTTATAGTTCTATTGTCAGTCACAGCATGTCGGAGAAAACGCCTTTTGTGGCCCATGGCAATCAAAGTAAGCATTACATGACAAGTAAATGTTAAACGATTGCAGATATGTTATTTATTTTAAGGTTTAATCTAAAGTCGTGTTTAACATTATGTAGGCATATTCTTGGAAACGAGCTGGCAGCAGAAATCACAACAAAACGAAATGTTATCATTTCATAAGTAAATAAGTAAACAATTTAATAATGCAACTGAAAACAAGGTAATTCATATGACAACTAAAAACTAATAAAATGAATGCCGCGATTTCAATATTCATAAGGATTCATTTTTAGGTGTCGTCAATACGTCAGTTTTGTACGTTTAAATGCTGAAAATACGTCAGTATTGTACGTTTTAGTGCCTGTAAAAACGTAAGTAAATGTACGTTTTATAGTACCACATTTTACGTAAAATACATACAAATTATCATGAGATCACGTTGGAACAGTTCTGCAATAACATCAGTTTGCACCTTCACTGCTGTTAGTAGCCTATTATGTATTTAAATGTATTCTTTTTAATTATTCTTTGAATATTTCAGTGGAGTACACATCAAAACTTTGCAGAAGCCTTACTGAAGACTCCAACAAGTAGGCTAATGTCCCTGAAAAGTCTTTAGCAGTTCAACTAGGTTATTATTCTCTTGAGTTAAATACATATGCAGCTTGTATTGACGTTGCTCAGTATTAATAGAAGTGTAAAATGAGGCCGTCAATCTTTGAGGCACATGAACACAGCGCCCCGATGAGATTGGGAATTCATGGTTTATATTTTGCATTACATTCTTGACAGGTAGGCTAAGAGAAATGTTTTCAGCAGGACTATAAAAATGTTATACAGCAGCGCGGTTGCTACAGCAACGACTGACCCGACGATGGATGAAACGCAGCAACATCAGTTCACCCATCACATCCATGAAATCCACCGGAGAAAAGCAACGGATACAGTTGCAAAAATGGCATTTCGGTATTTTTAGTAAAATATTCAAATGAGGCTCATGCATAGGTCGAAAAAAAATGGTTGAAAAGAGCCGCTCGATGCATATTCAGCCGTTGTATTAAATGTAGTTAGATGGAGTAAAGCTTTAGGAAGAGATGATGCCTTCAAAAACTTCAGAGTCCAAACGGGATAACAGCGTCCCCGCCTCGTCCATTCAAATCTCACACACAAATGATGCCAAGTACACAGATGGCTAAAGCGAAACACTCGGTACGATTTATGAACAAGTGGCATGCGATGCTTATTCGCGTCTTACCTGGATATAAACAGGTCGCTTCAGCCAGATCCACGGTATCAGACCCCGTGCCATGATTGAAACACCACATTTCACAGCACTAACCTACCACAAATACATCATTAATGTACAGCGAAAGCTATTTAAATAATGACAAAACACAAATGACAGCGACCAATGTCCTTTACCAAGCCAAGGTCTTTCTCGCCATGGGGAGAGAGGATGATGAAGAGTAGTGAGGCTCCTCAGGCGCCGCACCTCACGCGCGATGAGCAACCTCTGCGCTCACGTCCACTGGGTGAGAAAGACCACGCGAACCAGGCTCACGTTTTACGACAACCTGATGAAGTCTGAGGGAGTTTGTGCACGTTTGTAGGGCTTTGGTTATGTTAGTGTCGGATAAGAAGGTTCACGCAGGTGGACTAATGTTAGTGGCCAGTATTTTTCTCCAAATAAGGTCAGATCAGTGTGTGAAACTCTGTTTATTGCACACAAATCTCGCCTTTCTAAACATTTCACAATGAATAAACACGAACACTAAATACACTAAATGGAATATAACTTACTATTAGGGTTTGGTTGTCACACACTATTAAAAATTTTTTAATTTGTGTAGCCTACTTTTGTAAAATACGTTACTAACAAACCACAATTGCATAAAAAAGATTAGTAGGAGCTACATAAAAATTATAATATAATAAAAATTAAATACAAATATTTAATAAGTCTTTACCATATTCAAGGGAATATATATATATATATATATATATATATATATATTATGCATATTTTGGTACGTTTTCTTCCATTACACAGCTAATTAGTTTTTACACTAATAGCTTATGCAAGTACATTAATACTGTATAATTTAGTGACATAGATGGGTCAATATCAATGTAGGGTGCCTTTTGGTGTCATGTACATAAAACACTAATTTGCCATGATAACTTAACATAAAAATGACTATGAAAGGGTGTGCTATATTAGGCTAAGTTTTTATATTCATAACAAAAGGATTACTTGGCTCTTTAGATACATTTTCTAGAATTTTTTGTTGTTTTGTTTTGTGTAAGAGGATGCATGTTATTTTGCTATGTCCCATGCACTGCTCATTAAATTTGAATGATAGTAGAATATTGTCAAATCATAACATTTAAAAATGTTGTTCTCCTATTAATATTTTGTTAACTAAGAGACTACTCAATTTGAATGTATTGATCATTTGGTAATAAAAACAATATTTTTATTTAATAAAAAAGAAGAGTTTGTCCATGTCCCTTGAATGGTTGTCCACCCTGTAGTATTGGGGAATCCACCCCTTTAAGAAAAGGCCATCCCCTTTAGTGACATCAGGACAACAGATTTTTTGTCTCATCAGTGGCGGGAATTTCAGTGGCTGAGGTGAATAAGTTGGTTACTTTTCAATTGACAAATTTCCTTCTTCTGAGTTTGCTTACTTGCTTTGCCAAAGCTTAACATGTCCACCCTGTCCATGTCCATAAAATATGCCAGGAGTGATTAGAATACAGTATTTTCAAATTATGTAAGTTTAAATATACTTAAAATTAAATTTTCTTCAACAACCAGACTATTTAGCTAGTCACAGGTTTTTGTAAGCTAATATGCTAATTGAAGTTCAAAATGTCCACCCTGTCAGCCACTTAAGACTAGATAAACATGACAGGGTGGACATAGCATTCATTTGTAATTAATATTGCTAAAAACTAAAATGAATCGGGGGGTATATCAATCTGATTGAGGATGTAATTATATTATTTATTATATTTTTTTTTGTGGAAGTTGAATAAATGTTTCATTGTCATATTTTGTCATGATTTGTGTGTTCTGCATTATGTGTCCACCCTGTCATCTTGATATTTTACAATAATAATCCAATCATATCTATATAATCCAGTGTGTTCAATAGCTAGGTGTGGGGGCAATAACATGCAAAAAAAAAAACTGCATCCAAATATCAGTTTTCTCCAAATAAGAAAAAGTACATGTGCAAATTGTATGAGTTTCTTTAAAAACACATGGTTTACATAAAATCTTTTATGTATTTATAATTTGAACGCAAACAAATAACCCCGTTTAGGAAAGGGACATCATAACTTTCAGAAAATATAATTTGCATCTTAATTTTGCAATGAAAACGTATTTAACAGTAACATATGGCCATGACAGGGTGGACATATCTTATGGTTTATGCTTCGAATAATGGCCCAAAAAAATGTGTGGGAGCTCAGCTAATGTTTCTATAGTACTTGAGTGTCTACTATTTATGACATGACAAAGTGAATGGGAAATTAAAACCAATATTTTTGAGTATTGTGAGGGCTGAAAGGCACTCTATGGTGATATTGACCCAGATGATTAAAATACACTGGTAATAATTGTAACAAAGTGCTGGCCATACCGGTCATAATGCAAGGCCAGACACAACGGGTAAGTGAAAGAGAGGATGGTTTATTGATACAAGAGGTGGATGAGTGGAACGGGTTAGGTTAAGGCAGGTGAGTGTCAACAGAGCGAATGATTCCAGGGTTCTTATCTGAGTTCTGAGGGTGAGTGTCTGATGCCGCATGGCAGGCTGACAGACGCTGGGAAAATCGGTTGGCCTTTTGCATGAGGCTTTCCAGTCCAACGGAGTCATCATAGATAGCCATTTGAGCTTGTACATGGGGATTCAATCCTTGCCGGTAAGAGCTAATTAGGGCCACCTCATTCCACCCGCTAGTCGCCGCCAGCGTTCTGAACCGCAGTGTGTAGTCGTGAATGGATGACGTGCCTTGGCGCAGCCGCAGTAACTGGTCGGACACCGAAAGCACTCCTGCAGTGTGGCCAAAGACTTCTTTGAAATGGTTAGTGAAAGCATCATATGAATTAATTATGGCATTTTTAGCGTTCCATGTGGCTTTAGCCCACAACAGCGCTCTTCCATTGAGAAGGACCAAAGACTTCTTTGAAATGGTTAGTGAGGCATCATAGGAATTAATTATGGCACACATAGCGTTCCATATGGTATTTGTTAGCGTTCCATATGGCCTTAGCCCACAACAGCGCTCTTCCATTAAGAAGTGATATCAGGAATGCTACCTTAGTGCGTTCGGTGGAAAATTTCTGCGGCTGCATCTCGATGAACAAGGCCACTTGCAGGAGGAAGCCGCCACACTCAGCTGCATCACCCGTGTATGAAGCAGGCATGGCCATGGGACTGACAGAGGCAGACTGGGGGGTTGTCGGAGGAAGCAGGGAAGCCCGGAGGGCGTTTACCAGCTCCTCCAGGACTTCTGCGGGTGTGGGAGGTCGAGGATCCATGGAGGCATTTGTATTGGTCCGGTCTTCTCTCATAATGCAAGGCCAGACACAACGGGTAAATGAAAGACAGGATGGTTTATTGATACAAGAGGTGGATGAGTGGAACGGGTTAGGTTAAGGCAGGTGAGTGTCAACAGAGTGAATGATTCCAGGGTTCTTATCTGAGTTCTGAGGGTGAGTGTCTGATGCCGGTTTCGTGGGAGATCGTGGAACAGCTTCCAAGGAGTCGTTGGAGGATCGCGGGAGAACAAGAAGGCAAGTCTTTCTAGGAGAATATCGTATAGAGAGTCCAGAACAGTCCATAGGAGTGAACGGTAGACCGGACAGTGAGTGACTGTGCTGTGTGTGTATTTGTAGTGTGGCTTGATTGGTGACAGCAGGTGCGGGTGATCAGAACTCAGGTGACTGTGATCGGGTGATTATCCTGACTGGTGACTGCAGTCACTGTGATGAATCCCTGACAATACCATTCACCATAAATGAAACACACAAACCCTTTTTTTTTTTTTTACAGGGCACAGCTAAAATCATAGGTGGCTAAACCATTTTTGCGGGATGCTGATTTTTGTGTCTATAACGTTACATACATCTATTGGAATACTGTATGTTAAGAAAAATGGCAGCCAGAACATAGTTAGAAAAATTCCTGCCAGACAGAACCCAGTAGATTTAATCTTATTCAACAAAATGTTCGCCAACAGCTAACACTATAATAAAACGTCAGCTCTCACAAATCTTGGGATGCTGGTTGTGGTGCATAGAGACTTTACACATTTTCACACTTCAAGACACATAAAATGGAAAAAATAAAAGAAATATAGCACATGGTGCAATCCCTGCAGACAGGGAGCTTTTTATTTGGTTGTCATTTCTGCTGCTATACATAGTACTCAGCTGAGACTGAGAGGCACCGCATTATACAACAGACAAGAGCCTATGGCCCTTTTGCTAAGACTGTTAGAGCTTATATCTCAGCTAAGCTTTACAAATAATCAAAAGGAAAAAACAGCCTTAATAATAAGAAAATGTAACCTAGGTTCAAAAAAGCCAAATGTTTATATTGTAATTCATTTGTCGTATGCTTGATTGTGTCTGTATTACAATGCAAATTATTACGTTTATGTACACAAAAGTTTACTATAATGCAAATCAAGCATATTCACACATCCACATCATGCACTGATTCACACACACACACAAACACACTCACACTGATATCAGCAAACTCAGAGTCCTTTGAGCTTATTTTAATTTACATTTTACAACAAAAATAAATGAGCACTTTTTTACATTATCACACAGGGTGCATATGACAACAAAAAAAGAATAAGCCTGCCCATAGTCATATCATTTTTACTGCCAGGTCAGGTTCAGTTGAGGTGGTCTCATTCCACCTCTGCCACATGGGCCACCTCCACTTCCATGGTCTGGATGATTTCTGGTGCCTCTTCCACTTTAACTACAGCCTGCTGTGCCAGGACGTAGTTCACCACCTGCATAATACTCTGATCAGACAACGTGGCCACGGCTCCCTCGCTCACAGCCTGCACGGCCTCCACGGTTTCTTCTGTGATGAGCACGGTCTCTATCTCCTCTGTGGTGGGAGGCTGTGGAGGTTGGAGTTCAGGGGGCAGTTCGGAACTGAGGATGCTGACGGCGTGCTCCACCTGCGTGCCTTGGTTGTGGAACTGCAGAGTGTCCTTCTCCAGCATGATCTTGCCAGGCAACTGATCTCCGTGGAACTTTGTTATGTGCTTCCGCAGCGTTCTGGCGTCTATGTGGGCCTCCTGGCACAGCGGGCACACGTAAGGGCGCTCGCCCGTGTGAGTGCGAACGTGGCGCTTTAGCGAGCGAGCATCAGCCCATGCAACGCCACAGGTCAGACACTCAAAGGGCTTCACTCCTTAAAAAAAAAAAAAAAAAAAGAAAAAAAGGAGAAGCATGACATCTGTTATACTCAGTTATTTTTAAGCATTTCAAGTGGCAAACAAGCATGAAAGTGTGTAGGATGTCTGATTAGACTGAACATCTCAACAGGATGAGGATTGAATCCCAATAATGACTTGTGTTGATTATTTCCTGTTCGCTGGTTCTGTACAGAGACATGCAGTGCCACCTACTGCTGCATTGCAGATGTGCAGATTAGGAATCTTTTCATTAAAAGCAAATCATAATTTGCTTTGGGTGACATGCTTCAAACAATGTATATTTTTTAGTACTATACATAGTGGCGAAACTAAAAGGTATTTTTATGGAGAACTAAGAAAATCTATTTATTAAAAAAAA
>NW_015549606.1:248225-273045 GCF_001515605.1 Sinocyclocheilus anshuiensis
GGGGGGGGGGGGGGGGGTGTTGGATAACAAGCATACTGTGTGTGTGTGTATATATATAATTCAATACATACCTTCCTATCAAAGTTATCTGACATTATCAAGATTAATTTGTTCTAACACAGTTTAACTCAGTTCTTGTCATATTTTATTACCATTTTCTATACTAACTAAAGGAAATAAACAGTGATAATGTGAGAAATGTTGAAGGTGTCTGAATAAATGTTGGTTTGACTGTAAATAATGTTCAAAATTTTGTGATTGGTAAGATTTTTAAAAATGTTTTTGAAAGAAGTCTCTATTACTCACCAAGGTTACATTTATATGATCAAAATAACAGTAACGGTGAAATATTTTTACAATTTAAAATAACTGTTTTATACTTTAATATATTTTAAAATGTAATTTATTCCTGGGATAGCGAAAGCTAAAAAAATCCATTACTATATCCATACATGTACGCATACAATGCACACTGTGCTGCTTACTTCATATTTTAGTGAAAACCATGATACATTTTTTTTTCAGGATTCTTTGATAAATAACTAGTTCAAAGAACCACATTTATTTGAAATATAAATTATTTTATAACATTTTAAATGTCCTGAAAAGCTGTTTATTTTGTGGTGAAGTAAGAAAAACTCTTTATTTATCATTATTATGTACAAAAATAAATGTTTTGTTTGGCTCCTGAATGGTCACAAAACAAAACAAAACAAAAAAATTATAAAAATTATATATGTATATACATCACAACGAACATTCATTCATGTGATATATATATATATATATATATGCAGGGGTGCTGTAACGGGGGGATGGTTAGGATGATTCCAAGGGCCCGGCGAGAGGGGGGCCCAGGACACGTTTTTTTTACCAAGGTCAGGTTATATACAGTGGGTACGGAAAGTATTCAGACCCCCTTAAATTTTTCACTCTGTTATATTGCAGCCATTTGCATAATCAAACACAGCTGGACTCAAATGAAGGTGTAGAACCATCTCAAGGATGATCAGAAGAAATGGACAGCACCTGAGTTAAATATATGAGTGTCACAGCAAAGGGTCTGAATACTTAGGACCATGTGATATTTCAGTTTTTCTTTTTTAATAAATCTGCAAAAATGTCAACAATTCTGTGTTTTTCTGTCAATATGGGGTGCTGTGTGTACATTAATGAGGAAAAAAAATTAACAAATGATTTTAGCAAATGGCTGCAATATAACAAAGAGTGAAAAATTGAAGGGGGTCTGCATACTTTCCGTACCCACTGTATATAACGCGTTTTTTTACCGTGTTTTATATATATATATATATCTCACAACCAACAACGACATAGTTGTCTCAAAAAAAGAGTCGGAACAGATTAAGTCAGTGTTGCCAAAATTCTTGCAGCAAAAAAAAAAAAAAAAAAAAGTTTTTTTTTTTTTTTTTTTAATTGTTTTGGATGAAACGGTTCCTAATTCTGCATATAAATTACTTATTATCATTCTACAAAACATGTGTTTATGTATGATTCTCCACTCACCCTGGTGATTATTCATGTGGCGGCGGTACTCTCTGAGCTGTGTGAACTTCCTCCCACAGTGTTCACACTCTCTCTCCAAGTTCTGCTTCACTCTGCCCTTCTTTCCATGAGTGGCTTTCTTGACATGCCGTCTAAACAGGGCCTTCTCAAAGAACTCCTTCCCACACACATTACACCTGCCAAAAGGACAAAACACACAATTTAGTTTGAAATCTACCTCTAACAAGTGCTCAAGTCTCTCTAGAGTTCAGGTATTATATAATACAGAATATAATTTCCATGACAGGCTCTTTTCAGATCTAAGGTCATGTTTTTCTTTCAGTCTAAAAAGCCTAATAATAAAATAAAATGTAATAATAAGAATATATTTAATTTTCTTATTAAAAAATAACCTTTCAAAACACCCCTATAAGAAATGAACTATTTTACTCTCACCTGAAGGGCTCTGCAACAGTGTGTGATTTGACGTGCGAGTACCAGTCCTTCTTCCAGCTGTAGCATTTGCCGCAGACCTGGCACTGGAAGGGCTTTAGGCCTAAGTGCTTATTCATGTGCTGCTGCAGGTCTTTTGCTTCAAAGAAACTCTTATCACAGCTATAATGAAGGAACAAAAAGAACAAATTAAGGAACTAAACCGTTATATTGGAAAAATATGTGAATAAGTCTAATGGGCTTATTTGAAGGAAACTGTTGTGTGCATGTGTCGAGGGATAAGACACTCACTGAGAACAGTGGAATGAGCGGACCTCAGGTCTGGGTTGATGTTTCTTGAGGTGTTTGCTCAGTCCGGACGCACGGTGAAAAGATGCTCCACAGGTTGTGCATAAGTACTTTGATTCACCTGTTAAACAAACTGCTATTATGAACTGCTCATCTTAATGTTACAAACAGTGTAATAACTACATTAAAACTAAGGGTGTACATTTTTGCTCAGACAATAATGTGACATAATTGGAACCTTTTATTAAATACTCTTAAATTTGGGTTTAGGTATAAATTAATACATTTGGTTCACACTTTTAAAAACAAGCTGACTTGTAACAGCAACTAAAAGTGTCCATGCTGGAATCTGGAACTAGTACATTTTTACAAATAAAAATGTTTAGGATTAATTCCAAATACATAAGACAGTATTTATCTACTATGCATCAGGAACCGGCATTGAAGTCCAAACTTAAAACATATCTCTTTACTTGCACATTCTGTATTTTAAAACAGCACACTATTTCTACACTTCATTTTTTATTTACAGAATTTATTCAGCTTTTTGGCATGTCTTTTAACCAATTCATACATTAATTTGTATTGCTTTTTATCTGTATTTGACTTTTTCTTTTCATTTTTAAGTAAATTTTTTTTACAATGTAAAGCACTTTGAATTACCATTGTGTAAGAAATGCGTTATATAAATAACCTTGCTTTGCCTAAAGTACACTACCAGTCAAAAAATTTGGGGTCAGAAAGATGTTATTTTTTTTGGTAACATTTCTGAAAAAAAAAAAAAGTCTCTTATGCTCCCCATCACTGCATTTAACCGATCAATAATACAGTAAAAACAGTAATAGTGTGAAATATTATTACCGTTTAAAATAATCGTTTTTTTTTTGTTTTAAAATGTGATGGCAAAGATGAATTTGAAGCATTCTTTACTCCAGTCTTCAGTGTCACATGATCTAATATTACATATATTTATTATTATTATTATTATCAGTTTTGAAAGTGGTTATGCTTCTTGATATTCTCCTGGAAACTATGATACATTTTCTCAGGATTCCTTGATGAAATTCAAGAACAGCATTTATCTGAAATAGAAACATCTTTACTGTCACTTTTAAACAATTGAATGCATCTTAGCTGAATAAAAGTATTAATTTAATTAAAAAAAACAAACAAACAAAAAAAAAAAAACCTTACAAACTTTAGAAGAGTAGTGTAAAAATAATCAGTTATTATTCTGCAACTGAATCCTAATCAAAACCCACTGAATTTTATTTATAAGCATTTTAATGCATTTTTTCACCCATAATTAATTTTCTAATCCCATAATGACAGAGCTCCATTAGATACTTGCATATTTACCTATTCATCTGACGAAAGTAAAAGGAGTATGTGTGTGTACCTGTGTGAATGCTTGTATGCTCCTCCAGGCTTCTCTTGGTGACGAAAGATTTCTCACAGACAGTGCACTGAAATCTCTTGAGGGAGTCATGCAGCGACCGGTGCATCTTCAGACTGTGCTTGGTGGCAAAGCTCTTCCCGCAAACCTTGCAGGTGTGTGGCCTCACCCCCGTGTGGTTCAGCATATGAATGCGCAGGGAGTACAGCTTGGGCAGAGTCTTGCCACAGATGTCGCACACAAACTCCCGTTTGGTGCGGGACTTTGTCTGATCTTCTGACCCCTGAGAATCTTCTGCGGCCATGGCTCGTGTCATGCTGGCTCTCTGGGTCTTCTGATGCTTGTGACGGGCCAAATGCGCACGAAGCGAAGCAGCGTACTGGAACTCCTTATTGCAAATCTGTGAGGACAAAAGAAAGGTCCGAAAAATAACCAAAATGCATAAAGATCAGGCTAGAATTCTTACTTTTTATTCAGCCCAAGGGTACATACACTGCACTTGAAGCTGCGAGTCTTCTCGTGTTTCAGAGCATGCATGATGAGGGTGTACCGCCTGTGGAACACCAAGCCACACTCATTACACGAGTGCTCTCCCTCCGCAGCTCCTCCTGGGTCTCCCTGTAGTGCGCCTCCCTCCACAGTCTCTGGCTGGTCTGCAACAGGCTCCGGTTCCTCTGCTAAAGCAGCTACGGCATCAGAAGCAGCCTCCAGGTTTGTCTCTGAAAACTCATCAAGATTCTTCTTGGCAGACTGAACCGGTCGGCCTCTCCTGGCAAATCTCTGAGGTGTCTGGGGACACAGTGGGATTCTAATAAGACAGTCTGGCTGACTGCCTTAGAGTGCATTTTTTTCTATCTTAATCCTTGGCTCATTGAGCAACATCATAATATTGGGGTTAATGACAAATAATAGTATCAATGATGATGATTTAAAAAAAAAAAAATCTAGTTTAAAATGCATGTGCCAAGTTTTTGGCTGCACTCCTGTATTTTAATGTTTTCATTTTGATTTTGTGGTTTTGCAAAATATTTATACCACTTTCAAGAAAAGTGAAAATATGTAACAAAATTTAAAAATATAGAATGACATTTTACTTCAAATATATGAGTGTAAAAATCTAAAAATATTGTAAAATAAATTTTATATAGTAAAAAGAGTTTTTTTTTCTTTCTTTTTTAGAAATACCGTAAATTAGCTGATCATAAATATAATTAATGTCAGGGTTTTCTTTCCTCACAAGTTTCTGTTTCTGCATGACTTGGCATACAATGGTTTTCAAATATTAATAAGCGGTGAAGCAGTTTTGTTAAAATAAATTTTCCTGAGAAATAATAAATAATTAGATTTTACTTCAAACAATACATGAGAGTCAGATCTAAATTGTTATATTTATAAATGTTTCGAGACATATTTTCAAGGTAATACCTTTTTTTGTTTTCAACAAATATCATGAATTATTTGTACATAATACTACATTTTTGGAGAGTTTTTGTCCCCTCACAAGTTCTGCATGTTGGCAGATCAAATGACTTGTCTTAAAATACATTTTTTTAAGTAATAGATTTGATTATGCCATTATTTATTATTATTTATATGAATTATTATTGTTAATTTATTAATTACTTAAGGTCTTCATTTCAAGAATTTCATTCTTTTAATGAAGACTGTTTCCTCATAATGATATCAGGACACCAGTAGAGGCTTTGCAAAAGGGTAAATCAAGGCTGCACAGGGGGCACTTCCTGAGCACCCTTTTAAGCCATAAAATGACAGATGGGCCACCCTGCGGTCCTGTGGACCTCACAGATATGCCAAGTCCAAAAGGGCACCATTTGGGACATCATCACATTAACAAATGAATTGTATGTCAAGTGAATGAGAGTTGCATACCTTTGTAGGAGGTGAACTGCTTTTCTCTTCCTCCTCAGTCTCAAGTCCCATATGAAGACGAACATACCCTCCTTCTTTCACGGATCGTTTTCTCAGGTATCTCTTGTTGGGATCTACGCATTCCTCTTCTTCTTTATCTCCATCTGCAGCGGATGCATCCTCGACGCCCTCCATCTCCATGGGCTCCTCCTCTGAAGGAAGAGGGGGAGGCGGTTCCTGTTGCTTCACTTTAGGAGGTCTTCCTGGCCTCCTTTTCACTGGTGCAGGGGCTGGCTGTGGTGCTGCTGCTGCAGGCTCGGGTTGGCGCGTTGGTTCAGCCACCTGGGGCTCATCCTGCACAGCAGGTGGTGCTGCTGCAGCTAAATGCACAATCTCAGAAGCATCTGTTTTGCCAGGATCCACACTAATGAGAAAGGCTCCGGCCTGCATGCTCTCTGCGACAGGTATGTCACCAACCTGTGGTTCCTCTACAGACCAACAGGCCTGTACTACAGCCAGGGACTCACCCGAACCAGCCTGGCCAGAGTGAGTGACCAGAGTCATGGTCTCGCCCTCCTCTGCCTGGCCGCTGTGGGCCACCATGGCAAGAGACTCAGCTGAGCCAGCCTGTCCGCTATGAGTGACTACAGTCATCGTTTCGCCATCTACGGTCGCACCGGCAAGCAATGCCAGCGATTCAGCCGTCCCAATTTCACTTGTGATGACAGCCAGGGACTGTCCTTCTTCAGGTGTGCCTTCGCTCTGCATAGTCACGACATACGTTTCAGAAGCGGTGGGTGTGATTGGCTGAGGGGGCGCAGGTTGGCTGGATACCACAGTGTGAATGTCTCCTCTCTGGTAGACCATCAGCTTCTGCTCTTCCACTTTCTTATGCACAGACTCACAGATCTGAAGCACTTCCGCCATCAATAAGTGCCGTGCCAGTGTGGCGACATCTGCCATCACGCAAAAGTTGAAGGTCAGATTGGAGGTGTAGGCAAAATCCAGTAATGGCAGAAAACTGGCCTTACTGAAGCCTGGCAGGTAAAACAAAAAAAAAACAATGACAATTCAAACAAATATAAAATTCTCAAATAACACCTCAATGAATTAAATGGCTAATGTTCTCATACTAATTACAAACTAGCTAGGGAGCATATCTATTTAGGAAACATTTTACACATTAGTAGTTGACTAATGTAGTTTTTTATTGATGGCCATTGCCACTCTACTTTAGATAGCAACTTCATTTTGTGATCCTATTATTTTTCACAAATAAATAAATTGTTTAAAGGGTTAGTTCACCCAAAAATGAAAATTCTGTCATTAATTACTCACCCTCGTGTTATTAATAATACCTTAATAACTACCACGTTCAAGGTCCAGAAAAGTACCAAGATGATTGACAAAGTAGTCCGTGTGATATCAGTGGATCAAAGAAAAGAAAACAAAAATAACGACTTTATTCCACATTTTCGTCTCTACTGTCACCCACTTGTGGACGCGCGTTCACGATAGTATCATGACTTAAGCGTGTGGCGGAGCTGACCCAGATCCGGCATGATGACGTCATTACGCTGGATCTGGGTCAGCGCCGCCACACGCTCGCGATCTGTCGATCATCTTGGTACTTTTCTGGTCCTTGAACGTGGTAGTTACCTTGCTGTCTCTGGGAGGGTCAGAAAGCCCTCAGATTTCATCAAAAATATCTTAATTTGTGTTCCAAAGATGAACGAAGGTCTTACGGGTTTCGAATAACATGAGAGTGAGTAATTAATGACAGAATTTTCATTTTTGGGTGAACTAACCCTTTAATACATGAATGAAAAGGAAGTAGGGAGTCATCCAAGGATTTATCAGCTGGATTTGCTATTATCTGCAAGGTTGTGGAATTAAATACTTAATACACTTATTTAAATGACATAAATACAAACTTGCTGAATATTTAAGTTTTTCTAATCATTTATTAGACAAACTAATGAAGACATGGGCGCTACTGTGTGTCTGCATTCAGATGCTGTCAAAAAAGTCCTGCTTCTGCCACTTATCAACCAAACAGAAAAACTTAACGACTTTTCCTAACAATGGTCGACCTACATATTGCCATCACAGGTGTGGTTCCAAAGTCAAGACGTGAGTTCTTCATCACAGAATGCATTGCAATTTGCTCAGTAAAAAGTTTAATCCAAGATGGCAGATGAAGCCGAATAAAATTGTTAAAAAGAACAGTAGTATTAAAAAGAACAATAATAACCATCTCAACAAAATATTATATGTGCAATATATTTTTATGCATATTAAATTAATAATTCTCAAAGTGTTAATAGAGTTGTTGCCCATGAACAGTGTTTCAGATTAGCCACTTTGAGGTCATATTTTGGTTTGGATGCTGTTTATGGAAACAGAACTGTGATGCAGCTCACTGGAGTTTGGAACAGAGATTATATTTAAAGGCAAAGTTCACCCACAAATGAAAATTCTGTTATAAGTTATTCAACCTCATGATGTTCCATAACTGTAATGACTTTCTTTTGTTGAAACATACATTTTTTTTTTTTGGAAGTATGTTGGTATGCAAACAATTTAGGTACCACTGACTTCCATTGTATAGAAGACAAGTACTTTTTTTTTCTCAAAATTTCTTCTTTCACAGCAGAAGAAGAAAGTAAGTCATACAACTCTGGAGTGAGGGTGAGTAAATGATGACATAATTTACATTTTTGGGTGAACTATACCTTTAAATGCTTCATATTATTAAACATAAATCCTTAAATCGATTGGACTTTTAGTTTGTTTTATCATTTCAATCAACAGCATGGTGCATTCTTCTCACCAGAGAGGTCAACGACAGCTTCATGACTGGACATAGCACCCTTTTCCACAAAGAGCTCATAGAAATAATCACTGCAGGAGGCCAGGACAGCTTTATGCGCGCGATGCTCCTCACCCTCAATAAGCAGGGTGATATCACAGAACTCATTATTCATTCGCTGCTGGTTCAACTTGTCCAGCATCGTCTGCCCATGCTTTGGTAAGAACTGCTTGACAATTCCCTTACTGTCCACCTATAAGAACGCATAAAAGAGAAATATAATATCATTATCATATGCATAGATACATTAAAGATATAAAATATAATACTTGTATTTATATTCATTGTAATTTAGAACAACTAATATTTACTGTATCAACACAATTGAAAGTGATTTCAATAGCCTCATCTTTTAATATCAAGATGCTATTGTACCTGGAATAACGTCAATTAAATTCAGAATGTCATGAAACAAATTTTAATTCAGTGACAAAAATGGTATACTGTACTTACAAACACCAATTCGTGTTTATCGACTGCACTGGACTGCTCCGAATCCAAATCATCATTTGCCTCATCGTCCTCTTCCTCACTGGCACATACAGAGGTATTTCGTCTCGCTTGTCGCACAGCTGCTTGTTTGGTGGCATCTTCATAATTGCCTCTCCCCTTCTCCTGCTTGCTTTGGCAGTAAC
The DNA here is from genome assembly GCF_001515605.1 of Sinocyclocheilus anshuiensis. Classification (NCBI taxonomy): domain Eukaryota; kingdom Metazoa; phylum Chordata; class Actinopteri; order Cypriniformes; family Cyprinidae; genus Sinocyclocheilus; species Sinocyclocheilus anshuiensis. Next base: position 257,242 of record NW_015549606.1, read on the forward strand.
TGCACTCTCTGATGCAGTCCTTCACCTGCTTCAGCACTCCTGTCATAAGACGATTAGGTTTAGGCTACTTATAATAACAGATGTTATCTCAAAAACAAATATAATATCGCCTGTTCTATCTCAGAAACTAGTATGTTAAGTTCATTCTCGGTGGGACCTCGTCCTTCGGGGAAGTCGTGGCCTAATGGTTAGAGAGTCGGACTCATAACTTCATTCACAATCACACTTGGACAATAAAAAGCTATTCAGAGTATGATTATCCGCTTTGAGTACTGATTGCATAGTCTGTCACACACACACATAAACACATACCACAATTACTGAATCTTTTAGTTATATCAGCGTAGTATAAGTTGTGTTCAGCAGTGGGTAGTACTAGTACCATCCGTGGGTGCAATGGGTGACTTGTCAGACTTCCAAACGCGACAAAACACAGAACTACTGACAGCAAACCTCAATATTCACATTGAAGACCCTGTTTCCTCAAAAGCCGATCACAGAGAACACCCCTGAAATAGCTACGATTGCTAATACCTTAATCACAGACACCAACGATAAATTGCCAAAAAAAATATGGTGTCACAATCATAAAACCAGGACAGCTGGAGCAACAAGATGAACTTCAACATCTGCCCTGGCCAAACAAATCTCCTGACTTGAATATTATCAACCCACTTTGGACAGTTTTGGAGAGAATTCGATTTCCTCCTCCAACAAGCAATTGGCAGATAAGATTTATAAACAACATTCATCTGGAGAATATACAAAGTTGTATGAATCTATTCTAAGAAGGTTGAAAGCTGCATTAAATGCAAATGAAATATTGCCTGTGTTCACATCTTTCTATATATTTAATTTTATACAGAGAGAGAGAGAGAGAATCGTAGACACTCATAGATACGTAACGTTATAGATATAGACATATAGCATTCTATGGAGAGACTATCCAATTGTAGCTTCCTTACTTGTCACCTGCTTGACATATAACGTTAGCGATTCCAGCGGGGAAAGCTCTGCTGTCATTACACTAGTGATTAGTGATTAGTGTACCTCTCCACCAGTATTTCTGGGAGATGAGTTCCCATGTCTGCTGCTGGTTGAGGTGTTCCCCTCCGGACGTGATGTGCGCCTCCGTGATGAGTTCCTTCCGTCTCTCGGCCTGCAGCACCACTTCCAGCTCCGTGAATTCATCCAGGCCTTTCTGCCGCCTCTGATAATAAAGAATCCCATTTCGCACTATGTAACAAGCAGCTGCTTTCCGGATCTTTCTCTTGGTGTTGCCGTGCGTGCCCGGTGCGTAAGGCTCACGTTCATCAGTCAAGTAGCGCTGGATGGCTAAGTAACTCTCCTCGCTCGACATAACCCCGATTAATGAAGCTCACTCAACGGAAACGAGACACATCAGCCAGTGAGAGCTATTCTCGAGCGTAGAATTCAACAAGGTATTTTTTCAGCCCGTTCCCACTTCCATAGATGACACGGAAAAGTATCGAGTGTGATATTTCTGAAATGTTTTCCAAGGGGGAACGTCAGTTCTTCACCGTGTGGGGTGGACTTGCCTGAACAGACAAAATGGCTGCTGCACAACCGGATGTTGCGTTTGAAATGGCGGAAGCGGCGACTAGTACTTCACGTGTAGGGCAGTCAGGGTAACAGCAGAGGGCGCTGTTTACCAGCATTCCGCGTTTACATACGATTGTATTGTGGGCTTTTGTTCCCATTAAAATTGAGAAAAATTGTTTTAAATGCTGGGGGGAAAAAGGGTTGTTTGAAATTTAGAATATACTTATAAGATATACTTTAATGATGTTTTAATTCTAAATTATTTAAGCCTTTTCTGTAAAGGGCTCCCTACTCGGAACATGTTACTAACTGAAATAAAAGAAGAACATGACATAAAGTGCTTTATAATGACGGTTAAGCGCTGGTTTAAAGGGGTCATATGATGCGATTTCAGTTTTTCCTTTCTCTTTGGAGTGTTACAAGCTCTTGGTGCATAAAGAAGATCTGTAAAGTTACAAAGACTAAAGTCTCAAGTCCAAATAGATATTCTTTATAAAAGTTAAGAGTCAACCACGCCTACCTAAAACGGCTCGTTCTAACATGCCCCCACATATCTACCTCACTATGTGGGAAGATTTGCATAACGCCGCCCAAATGTTCACGCAAAGAAAGAAGGCGTAACTTTTATTCTTGCTGTAGTATTGTTGTTGCCGCCGCCACCATGTCGTGAAGGCGCTTGTGTGTTTCGTTGTGAAAGCGAAACTACTTTGTTTGGTCTTCCAAAAGAGGACACGACTAGAAATCAGTGGTTAAGTTGTATTTACAACACTGTTCCAGAACAGTTCAACCCAAATATTCAGATGTGTGCAGCGCATTTTATGGAGTACTGTTTCCTGACCCTGGTAGGGTAGACTACAATGCCGGCTGTTCTGACTCACAGCCTGTAAGTACGTTTTTTATATTTAAAGGATTTGCCACTGATGATTCAAACGTGAGTTTTGAGCAGTGTAGAGTAGCACTTGTTTGTCATTTCTCCGATCACAAATGCAGACATGGTTTTATGTTTACACAGCGCGATGCAACGCGTATAAGTCATTATAATCCGTAATTATCAGGATGCAACAAATGCCTCGTTTATAATGGGTTTTAATGTTTTTGTCTCGTCGCTCCGGCCGGGACACAGCATCATCACAGTATGGTAAGGGGCATAACATTTCCTTCACACGCTTGAGGTATTCGGCCAATCACAGCACACTGGATAGCTGGCCAATTAGAGCACACCTCGCTTTTTCAGAACGATGAGCTTTGTAAAAATCGATGCGTTTCAGAAAGGCGGGGCATAGAGGAGAAACAATAATGTACAGTATGTGGAAAATAATGTGTTTTTTTAACCTTAAACCACATAAACACATTTCATTACACCAAATACACAAAATAATGTTATTTTTAGCAGCATCAAATGACCCCTTTAAAATAAATCAGAGCTGTACGCATGTTTAACAAATTTTAATTAATTGTTTTAATTTTCTAATTATATGTTGCCAGGGTTGGGAGTAACCCTAAATAGGTAATCAGTCTATTATTATTATTATTATTATTAATTAATTATTTTTTTAGGTCCCCTTTAGGGACTCGAGATGCAAATTCGCATATGCTATACTCTCTATGTACATTGCATATTTTTCACCTTCTTCTGGCTAGAATCATGATTTATGTACAGTCCCTATCTAAATAAACCTATTTCTAAATAAATAAATAAATTATGGTGTAATTTATTCCGTGACAAATAATAAATTAAAGTGTACATTTAAAATAAAAATACAGATTCCTTATTTATCATCAATTTTTGATTTTGTTTAATAACATCAATATTTATTTATTTATTTATCACCCTCCATAGTAATAGGCAAAAACTGTAATTTATTTGTAGTGAGTTTACCTACATACTTGATGAACCAAATGAGAAATTTATTTATTTCAGTAACATTTGTTGTTTTCTTTATCTCTCTCTATTTGAGCCGCTTTAGGTTTTCTATGTACACAATTAATGGAGATAATTAGAAGGTAGGCTAAATTCTATTTACAGGGTAAACAGTCGTAAATACTGTTTGTACTATGTGTAAACAGCAACATACAGAATCTAGTTTACACTAAAGTTATAGATGCTACGCAGATACAATGTAAATAAAAGTAACATGTTATTTGTACTCTGAGTAAATAGTCTTAGCAGTAGTGGACGGTTAGCAAAAACAGCCTTTTCCAACACGTTTGGGTATTTGCATTTGATGTAAATAGACATTACCAACATTTTTATCTTTTTCATTTGTGTAATAACCTTACAGGTGGTTGCATTGAGAGAAGCTCTAACTTCCCTTGACATTGATTGTAAGATGTGTTTTATTCCTTATGCTGGAACACCGTCTGACAGAGATAACTGAAAAGCCAGCGCCTCTGTAGTGGGTTGCCAGGCAACCAAAATGACTCATCACCTACTCCTCTGTGAAGGCTTGTTAGCAGCATCAGTTTGTCCACAGCCATTCGCCTGTCCTTATCACTGATACATTCCTTCCATTGAGAAGACCTATTTAGTCCCCTGCACACTTCTGACCTGCTGAACTGATAAAGTCATGACTGAAATACACACACGCACACGTACATTTCACGTGAATCCTGTAACAGTAAATAAAAATAAGATGATGAAAATAACATTATATATCTATCTACCTATCTACTTAGCTTGCTAGAATACACACGAAACAACTTGGGAACACTTTAACTATCTAGAACACCCTAGCTCAACATATATTTTTGTAGTACATTTTGTGCTCTGCGTATGAAATATTACCTTGGCACTGGAAAATGAGACAAGACTAATCTATCACCACCAGCCTCCTGTGCACCTTTATTAAATATGCATGTTCTACATTTTTTATTATGCTTTATTTGAAAAATAGGGTAAAATTCTGATGTTATGGAGCTTGGAAGGACATTCCAGTAATATACAGGGCTATGAAATATAAAACATTTGCTGTGGATTTATAGTACCGCTGCACTGATATAAACAGTCAAACCTGGAGTGCAGATACAGAGCAGAGAGAAGTCAGAGGAAAAAGAACTGAAGTACATTATAAATGACTGACTGCTAAGTATCATCTCAAACATAAAAGATAGAAGGTAGAAAAAGAAAGACAGCAGGGAGAAAGTAGAAGTCACAGGGATGACATTAAGATGTATAATATAAACATACAATGTCACACACTCCCCTATTTGAATGGATTCAGTATATTTATGTATTTACTTATATATCTGAGATTTATGAATATTTACACCAGCCTTTCAGACATATATTTAAAGCAAAATGTGACTTATACTGTGGAACAACAGTATATTAACAGCACTTAGGTGTAATGGAAAATACTCCATGTTCTCTTAAAAACAGAGGCTGCTTTGTCACTCTGGCTCCAAATGAACAATAATTGGCAATAATTGAGCTGGGAAAATGTTTGTCTGTCTTTCTCACACCCAATTATGGGTGTCTGTGGAAAGTGATTCTGGATTTTGATGGTAAAAAAGAAAAAAAAAAAGCACACACAAAAAAAACAAGTTTTATTTCTTTATTTATCATATTTATTTATTATAATGTATGATTATGATGATGATAATAATAGTAGTAATAATGTGATCATTATTTTCTTAAATAAACTATGACCATGTATGACCACAACAATTTTTTTATCATGATCTCATGTTATTAATATTTTGTAATACTTTTATAACGCTTACTGTATGTAGGGGAAACACTCATGTTCTTTTACAGTTGCTGGACAGCTAGAGTAAAATTCAGCATACCCTATTGATGCACTGTGGGTAATAGCAATGTAGCAATGTTAAAGGTCAAGTGTATCACTTTTATTTAATGATAAAATACTTTCTTCTACCCCAGCTTTAAGAGAACTGTTTAAAAAGACTCATTGTTTTTGTAATACCTTTTTACAATGTTAGTGGAGTCGAAATTATACACTTTACCTTTAAATTAGTCAAAGCCACAACACTTTTTGTTTGTTTGTGAAGTGAAGTGGCTTGCAATAAATACCAAGTATGTGACTAACACTTCCTTTCACTGGAATGAACTGGTTTGCTGGGATCAGGCTCAGTCCTTTATATTTCCTCCCTCAGCTTCAACACAGCTTCAGCTATAGCCAAATACAGGCGTAAGACACCAGAGAAGAGCTGCACTGAACACAGCTTAAAGACTGAGTACTGACAGGGATGAATGAATGGATTTAAACATGGAATGAGGTAGAGATAAAGAAACATGGCTGAAATCCTGGATAAAGGACAATGTAGAAGAAGAAGGGGAGTGAAGGAAAACAGAGAACGGGAAAATCAAATCTGTGCCACTACAGATGAAAATGTTATTGCTTAGAAGTTGCTCTTTCATAGCTTAGGAAACTGAATGGAGTTCAATTTCATTTAAAGGGATAGTTCACACAAAAATCACAATTCCCATCCTCACGTCATTCCAAACGTGTATGATTTTCTTTCTTCTCAAAAGTGTGTTTTCCTATACAGTGAAAGTCAATGGGATTGAATGTTAATTCGAAATATCTTCTGTTGTTTTCAGCAGAAAAAAAAGAAAGTCATGGTTTGGAACGACATGAGGGTGAGTAAATGATAACAAATATTTTCTTTTTTTGGTGAACTATCCACTAACTATTAACTTTGTCTCAGATTCCTTATAAAAAAGACACAACAAAAACTAAGAGACACATGCGAGATTACCCAGAAGCAAAAGTCTCAGTAATTTCTCATTGCTACAAGAGATCTCATTTCGTCACATTTCTTTCCTACGGGATCAAGGCTGCGTTAGTCTGGCTGAGCAGACATAGTTTTCCATCAGGGGTCACCTGGGAGAGAGAGAGCGAGCATCTGCTTAGAACCTATTTATAAGACATGCATGTATTCTCTCTAGGCAGACAAGGAGAAAGTGGAAGAGTATGGCATGGACTATTATGTCATTCAGGGACAGAGATAGATGTACAGCAGTTTAAGTTTGCTTGAATGCATGTGTCTGTGTTTTCTTTTGTGTTCAGAACATCACAGACATTAGGGAGTCTACAGACAGTGTGTGGGTGCAAGAACGTACTGATAAACCCTGTTCACAAGGGTACATATTAGTACAAAAATGGTACATATTAATACCTTTTGAAAGGGTTACACTTTATCTTTACACTTACCGTGTGCTTACAGTGAAAGTACTGTAGTATAAGGTAACTACATGGTTAAGCTTAGGTTTAGGGGTAGGTTCAGGGTTAGTACCTAGTTATTACCAAGTTATTGTAATTGCTATAATAAGTACATAGTATGTCCTCATGGAAGAGGACTGTAAAATAAGGTGCTATACCCTTTTTTTGGTAATCAACCTGTAAATTGAGTTTAACTTTTACTAAATCCAGAATATTCCTTTAATTCGGGGTACAATAGATGATAATTTGGTTTCTGCTTTCCTGTGGGGAAATAAAAGGATATGAGGTTTCCGTGAGGTCACACAGGAAGTGTGAAACAACTGTTTCAGAGGAAGTACAGTCTTGAATCAACACATCCAACCCTGATGTTCACCAGAAGTTCATGATAATGTATACCTAAAGGGTAGGCTTTTTTAAGTATGCTGTCCGGATATGTCAGATGATCAAAACTTGGAGTTCTTGAATAGGATAAAAGCTTCCTCAAATTTTTTTATGCTGACAAAGCAGAAAGCTGCTCCACTACTTCACAACATCATCTGTCCCTCTCAGACTAACCTACATTTAAAGGGTTACATAATAGGGCAAAAGGTCATGGTTTTGAGTATTAAAGAGAATGGAATGTCCAACTCATGGATGAAGCGCCCTGTTCAAGCTGTGTCCAGGAGAGGACGATGTATGCTACAAGGTGACTTTCTGTACTGCTGGAAAAATCCCAGAGGCACCAGGAGTTTACGAGCCTGTAAGTAACCTTGAAAGACCAGCAAGACCTCCTGAAAGCATGTTTATGATATTCAACCTATACAAGTGACTAATCACAAACTAATCATTAACACAAATAACTCGTTTTTGATCTTTGCATTAAAAATATGCTCATGAACTGCTCATGTGTAACCTAAAACATCTGCAATAAAACCAAAGATGTATGTAAAAGAACTAACACAGACACATGGACTCTATTAATGGGATCTGTTGTTGGTGGTTTGGTCAGGAATAATTTATGCTGCTTTGGGAAACAGGGAGAGTTGGTAAGAGAACAGGGATGAGTTTAGTTTAAGACCATGCTGGGAAAATGGAGATGCTGTCTTTCCATGGGCTCATAGCCAAAGCATAAGATTAGTAACACCCTGAAATTCCCCCGCACCCCCCTACTCCATTACGCAAGCCAGTCATGGACTCCCATGCCTTGAGAGTGGAGATTTAATAAAGTGTTGCAGGATCAAAATACTGCCAGTGTTTCCATTGACTTCACTGTCTGTCGCACATAATATACAGGTGTTGTCAAACTGGAGTCCCCAAACAGAACTAAAAAATAATAAAATAAGGTAAATAAAATAAATCGCATATTATTTTTATTCAAGAGTTTGAGGTCAGTATGGGTTTTTTCTTTCTTTTTCTTTTTTCTTTTTTTTTAGAATCTGATACTTTGGATCAAAAGTGAAACGGAATTTATGTTACAAAAGATTTCTTCAGATAAATGCTGTTCTTTTTAACGTTATATTCTTTGAAAAAATCCAGTGGAAAATGTATCATGGCTTACATAAAAATATAAGTAATGTTTACTGAGCCTGAAATCAGCATATTAGAATGATTTCTGATGAATTATGTGGCACTAAACTGGAAAAAAATTCTACATTGCCATCACAGGAATAAATAACATTTTAAAATATATTAAAATAAAAAACAGCTGTTTTAAATTGTAATAATATTACACAATATTACTGTTTTACTGATTTATTGATTTTACTTATATTAGATCAAATAAATGCAGCCTTGGTGAAAATCTGACTGACCTCAAAAGTAGTATATGTCTTTAAAATTTATATTATTGGGTAGAAAACGACACGTGACAACATAAAAGATATTTATTTAATTTTATGTTGTCTTTATAATATAATGCTTCCTATTTTTCACAGGTACTATAAATACAAACATACTATTACTAGAATTTCACATCCACCCTAATTCTAAATAAATAATGTGTTTAAAAAAAAAACTATTTTAATTAAACAACATAAATAAATCAGGGGGTATCACTGTCTTCTCCAGTTATTTTGTTCAGTGGCAACACATACCTAAACTGGGGTAATAAAGATTAATTTGGGGCCCATCACAGCATCTCAATTGCTTGTGCCATCAAAGGCTGTAAAACTGTGATTCATGCACTTCAATCTAGCAACCATGCAGTCACTACTACACAATGCGGCCCCTAATAATAAGCCCTTTGTCAGCTGACTCTCAAATCACACTGAGAGCAAACAGGCGGTACTGGTTCCTCTTATAACTCGGGGCCTCTCTGCTTCCCAGAATGCACCAGCAGGCTGCTTCCCGAAGGACCACAATAGATGTGACCTAATGCTGACTGTGCTTAGATAGATGTGATGCAAATAAAACATTCACAAACCACTCATTTGGAAACAAGCTATTGATATGCAAAGCTCTATCAGAGGCTGAAATCAGCATACTTTGTGTGTTCTGTTCCCTTTAAAACATCGTAAATAGGCTGCAATAAAATTCAAATATGCTGTTCACGGAAAATAACCCTGAGAACACAATTCCTGGAGACTCCTAGTGTGCCCTACTAGGAATGATGAAAAGAAATGTGGACAGATTTCTTAGAAATGGTTCATTCACCTGTAGCGCTGTCTACTCCCTTGAACACGTACCTTGAAGTACAGAACGTTTCTTAAAGTCATTGAACTGTGTCAAGGTCTTAGCTCACTGATGTGATCAAAAATACAACATTTCGAGTGATTTAAAGAAAAAATGAGCACAGTAAGGAGGAAAATGACAAGGGCAAAGATCAGAAACACTGATTATTCTGTAAATTTAAAATTTGACCTTGAAATGTAAAGGTCACTGTGTGGTGTGTTCTTATGTACTCAGCATGTATCTTTGCGTTGTTGTACAGGTATGAGCGTAAAGCAATGAAAACTTGATGACAGCTTGGAAATGAGACGTTATCAGGCAGGATCCTGGCTTTCACCTTTCCTGTACTACTGACTTGTCTTGTGACTGGACACAAAGAACAATGGAGTAAGGAGGTGAGTAGAGGAAGGGGGAGGACAGAAATGAGGAAAGAGGAGGGAACGAGCAGGTCGTGGAGTATGTAAGGTCAGCAGAGTCAGGTTTCCTGGTTGAGCTGAAATCTGCTCTATAACCATTAACGCTAGTGACTCAGGCGTCCAGTTTGCTCCCACTGTTAACCACAGAGGTTACCAAAGAGGTCAAAAAGGTCAGTTCTCAATAATGCTATTTTTTTCTTTTTCTTTTTTTCTCGGATTGAAACATTATCATTGTCCAGGCAGAGGTTGTTGTCGAGTCTTTGACTTGGAAGCCACTTACACTTCAAAAGTCTGTGTGTTTATGCAAGTGTTCACACACTGAAGTGGTTAGGGGTGTAGTATTTTTAAGGTAACCTAGACCCTCAGAGTTGTAAGAGGATATACTCCTGCAGAAAGAATGGAATGGTGGTATTTTCACTGATTTATACCACAGTAGGAGTTTAGAAAGGTCCTGTTTTCCTTTCAACCATTTAGATCCACAATTTGTCCTGGTGATCAACAGAGGAAAAGAAGAAGGATCCACCTGTTCTCAGCTAGCAGATGAGGTGAAAGCATGCATGGTTATTTTATAGTTCACATTCTGTCATTGTTTGCTTACCCTCATGGCATTCCATACTGTAGTTTTTTATTTTTCCCTTAAATGAAACCATTAAAAGAAGTTATGCTTTTTATAGCTCTGTAAAAGGTATTCTGATAAATATACGGTAAAAAAAATTGCAGGTGTGGTTGCCATAAATTCACCGTAAAAATATTTAAAGTCTTACGGAATGGCATATTGGTGCCTGTAAATTTTACAGCTTATAGACGTATATTTATTAAGTGATAGTAATATCTACTTCAAGTACCAATATCATTAACATTTTATTGATAGCCACCATAATAATTCACGAGGTAAAACAGAAAGCCACTTTATGAATCATTGTACGTTCATCATAACTGTCAAACAAAGATATAACAATATATGATGTATCACACAGGCACTACTGCGAATGTCTTTTTAGCGTTTTTCGCTGTAAATTGTATTGTCATTTGTAGTTGTTACTTGCAAAAAAAAACATACATTTGATAGTATTTTAAAGTAAAATTACATGTGATGTTACACGATTTACAATTATGTACTTTATAGTTTCGGCTTAACTTACTGTGCAGTTCACAGGATTATACTGTAACATTTTTACAGTCTTCAAGAACTTACGTGTTTATTTGCATCCATAGTTATCTGAATGTTTTTTCAGCACAAATAATTAACAAAACATTAAAATTGCTCCAATCAACAATGGGCTCACCTATATCGTTTCATTTTTTTATTTTTTTTATGATGATATTCTGAAATTTATGGCATAATAAAAAAAGGGACAAAAATTTCTTAGTTTTTTTTAAATTCCTTTCAGAACCTGCATTTCAATTTACAGTACACAAAAGCAAATAGACTAAATGTTAGCCTAACTTCTTCTGAAACATGCTATTGGCTAAATCTGTTTCTCTTAAGTAAACCCTCTCAGTCGTCATTTTTTAAAGAGCTTTCATCGGATTTAGCGTCTGTCTATTTTCTCCTGCTCTTAAATGTGGCGTCTCATCGTATTTATCCTATAATTACAGCTGAGCGCAGGTTCCAAAACCCATCACGACACTAACAAAGTTTTATTCTCGTTCCCGCAAACAACCATAATTACAACATTGCCATTCAAGCAGAATTCGGATATTGATAATGCATGTATGTAAGCCTGCATAATTAAAACTCACAAAAAAACAGTAGAGCGGCTGAATGAACGTGTGGCCTGACCCGCTGAACCCTCTGCAGTGCAGTTGCAGTAGAAGTGCGCAGTAAGTCAAGGACAGTGTCGGCTGTCCCCAAATAGAAGACTTGACTTGGGTACAGCCATGTCATTTTGTGATGCTTGTCTCCATGCCTCAAGCCAGCAGCTGCCATAAATAAACAGTGTTGAGAGCCACTGGCTTACACCCAACCACGTCTACACTGGAGGGGAACAGAAAGACTACTAGACAGAATCTGGTTCTGCGCTGGAGGCATTGACCCTCTCCTTAACCCCATTCATTTAAGTGCTTAACTAAAATGGCTGAGAAATGCTCAGTAAAAGCAAAAGGGAAAAAAAAGCATATACATAAGGAAATCCAAAAATGCTATTCATCTATTCTATATTTCATAAAAGGCCCTGGTCTCTAACAAAACAAAGAAATGCAAAGACCACAGTACACCATATTTACAAATATACTGCAATTTGAAATGTTTGAAAAGACAATGTCTTGTTTTACATTCTCATTCATCATAAAGAGGAACATGTTTTCTGTGTGTAAACTGTCTTGGGCGCTATCTCAATCCCCAACACCCTTATCCAACCTATAATTGCCTCACTCATTGAGAAAGACACACCCAGACCAGGCACAAACACACATGAGTGCTTTTCAGCAGAGAGGGATCTTCATACAGGAAAACTAAAAACAAAAGTAATATTTGTGTGTTTGAATTTTGAATGTGCAGTCTGGATTGGATATGATGCAATACAAAGACCAAGTACCATGACAAAACGGAAGGAAATTTCTAGCTTTTCTTCACGGACTCCATGCAAAAACATACAACACAACCAGTGTTATCCGATTCACGAACAAATCACTCTTATGATTAGATTCTTCTTAGTGATTGAAAAACATAACCTAAGTAGTCTGACTCCTGAACGAATGACTCTTTTGAGTCATTTTTTTAAAGATGCATTGTCAGCTTAAATCAGTCTGATGATTCTTTGACTGAACTGAATCCAGTTACTGAACTGAATTAACATCTGATTGAATTAATGAATTAGAAGTTATCATTATTTTCAGTGATGATTTTTTTTATGTTTTTGGAAGTCTGTTATGCTCACCAAGGCAATCTGATCGAAAAAAAAAACTTTTCTATTTGAACATACTGTATTATATGTATTTATTCAGCATACTCTTAATGCAACATATTCTGTAGAAACTGTTTCTCATATCCTCATAGCCCCAAAGCTTTATATGATGTATACAGTATTTATAAACACCCAAAAATACATCTGTGCACATTTACACATATACAGGGTTCAAATGTAATCTGACTACATCCGCTCAATAGTTCAAGCAAAGTGGAACACAGATGGAGAAAGGATGAAGTGGTAAACAGCCCTTGTGTGTGTTGCACAATGCAGAAAAAACAAGCAGACTGTGGGAGAAACCTTTGCTTTATTAGTTCTGCCCATTTTTCCAAAGAGTTCAGTATGTTTTGTTACTCCATCTGAGTATCTGAGACTTAGATTTAAATAATACACCAAAAGGAATATTTTGGACTTTTTCAACAACCATTCAAGAATGCATTGGAGATCATAGTCAAATTTGTAAAAAAAAAAAATATATATATAATAATAAAATAAAAAAATGTACAAAAATGTTTTTGTTCCTTTTTTGTCATTTATATTTTAAAAATGATTACAAAATATTTGTAAACATGGAAATAACAGAAATGACTGCAAACATAGCAATCCATGCAGGCTTATACAGAGCAAATCAAATATTTCTAAGCTGTGAAGCTAATAAAAAAATGGAGTATGGCGTATGTTTTCGTGAGTGCTATTATGTGGTGACGTGCATGTGCTCTTTTAGCATAGATGTGTTGATAAGGACATTAAGTGATGAATGCAGTCTAGAAGTTTTCAAACTGACAATCAAAGTCTGTCATTCGGCACAAGATATACTTCCACTGCCGATCCCTGCAAAGCATTAAAAAACAGACAGTAATCTCCCACCAAAGGAAAACAATATTTAGCCATTAACAGCAACTAAAATGATAACATTATCTGTCTGTAACAAAACAGATGTTATTTTGACATAAATGCATTAGAGGCAAAACCTTTAAGTGCAAAGGATGAGGAAGTATTCATACAGACCTCAGTACACCACTGAACGTAGTTTGAGCCCCCCTTATGAAGTAGCCGTAACTGGGGACTACCATCTCCCCCTCTTCTTTGAGGTACTCTGGAACATCATTCGTCTTCCTGTGCATAATTCATGAAAATGCAATCAAAGGAAAGGTTATAAATTATGTGACAAAACATCCTATTGTACAGTTTTAATCTAATTATCAGAGGACACATAATCCTAATATCTGTGAATAACTCGGGATGTATAGAGGTTGTTTAGTAACTGTATGAATATATTAGATTACCATTTGTTATTCCAAGACTCACCAGCAGGAATATGGGCACCTGCGGGCATATCGACAGCAGTAGAATTGCCATTCTCGATCCAGAACTGCTTCAAAATACTTACTTTGCACACCAGCAACCAGCCCATTGTTAGTGCAAACTGAGGACCTGTAGACAGTAGAAATATGGCTTTTATATTGAGCGAAGAGGCTAAACAATATACATTTGTTATTTGTTAAATGAATATGAATCCTTCAAAATAAAGCATTGGAATATTGTATTCCGAGGTCTCACAAGTGGCATGTGCTGTGACTGCCTTTAGCTATTGACCTTTTATTGTGTGCATCTTCCTGTTTATACTGAAGGGCTGACTAAAACAGCAAGAGGAACGCTTGCCTGACAAACATGTATGAACACAGCATTCGTTCTGTCCTTTTTGTCTGGCACCATTAGTTCCATTTTGCCACTACATAGCTTTAAAGGAAGAGTTTAAAATTAATCTTTTGGATTTTTCACAAGTTGATTGCAGGTTGTGCAGATATTCAGAAAAACAGCACAATTGTGAGTGAGATATGAACAGCATAGTGCTATTGTGAGTGCTACTGAACAGCAGTTAAATAAAAAAGAAATTAATGTTGAGTAACTTAGATTTTAGACACAATATTGCCAGTTATTTTATCTGTCTTTGCTTTACTAATGAATATAGTTTCAAGAAAAGCCGCAGTAGTCCTCAAGCAACAGATTGTAGTAGGGTTTTGTTTTTTTGTTTGAACCATTGTTTTTGAATGAATCGGTTGAGTGAATGATTCAATGACTCATTCGTATAGACAATTGATTGGTTTGATTCCAGAAAGCGTTAGCATTGTTAAACAAAAAGATTATGAAGTGACTGAATGATTAAATGTGAAGTAAATGATTCAATATATGAATATTGAGTAACATCGTTCAGTGACTCACTCATGGCGAAACCATGTAACCTGAAGGAATGCATGGAGTGATACAGTGAACATCCCGTTGGGATCCTGTACCAAGACCCCATGTAAGAACTGGAACTAACTGTCATTTGCATCACCCACAATAGTTTTAGAATATTTAACCCATGTAATTAAACTTAAGGCTTTCTGATTGTTTATGGCCCATACAGTCTGTTGTCATCACAACAGGCAGACAATCGTGAGTTCTGCACTGCTCCCCAGCCACCAGCATTGCCAGACTTTTGTCATAGCAACAATAACGCTATGGGCAACTATTCCACCAATAGGAAGTAGGCCAGGGTCTTTTCCCAGTGGAATGTCATCTATGCCGTAGTGCAAATCAGAGAGACCGTTCTTATAATGTGAAGAGGGAAAGAAGACCATCTTAAAATACAGCCATTGATTTAGGTGGGGCATATATTCAAATTAAGCAATCATTTAAACAACTGATTTTTCAGCAAGGTGAGTGTCTAAATGCAAAGAGCACATTCTTCCGATATGGCAGATATATTCTAAATATATCTGGTAAACAGCACAGCTATATTTTGATATGCCAAGTACATTATATATATATGTATATATATATATATATATATATATGCCCCCTGAAGTACATTTTATATATATACAAAGAAAATACATTTTGGATTTTGGGAAAATGCTATTTTCTAAAAAAAAACAAAAAGCATATAAATATATTTACAGTGGAAAATCTATTTAAAAATGGGGTAACACTTTAGTTTAGGGACCAATACTCACTATATGCATGCATGTTTCTAGCATATTGGCTGTTTATTAGCACTTATAAAGAACATATTAATGCCTTATTCTGCATGATCATATT
>NW_015549606.1:273687-284105 GCF_001515605.1 Sinocyclocheilus anshuiensis
CATGTTATCTATGTTAAGAATGCATTTTTGGCCATTTTTTCATATTTTCAATCAGTCCACACATTGTGAAACTGATCTAAAGAGCATAAGACTGCATAAAATGATTTCTTAATTGTAAGTTCCCAGCATGCAGTAAGTCTGACAGACAGTATTCCCTCACAAAGCTCTAGCAGTGCGCAGCAGACAGGGCTTGAGGTCACTGGCACTGGCTCTAAGGAAATCTCACAAAGTGGGCAGTAGATCAGGGAAAACTATACTGAGTCCAATTAACCCACTGGAAAAACTCCCCCAATGCTGTTGGAGTGGGTGGAGAAAACTTGGTCGAACACTGAATGGCCCTCAGAGACTGATCGTAGCAACCAGACATTTCCTGTTCTAACAAGCTGGAGAACTGGTAAAATAAGATCACTTTTGTCATGAGAATCACATGAACTGTAAGTCATCTGAAGGGTCTTGCATAAAGATATGTCTTTCTAGCCATGATATGAAGAGCTTGTGCCAAAATCGCACAAAGTTACTGTGACATTTATGGTGTTACAACACACATCACATCATAAGAAAAAGGAGGAAGGAAAGAAGGCAATCATCTCTCATCAAGACATTACAGTTATTGTAGAGTGGAAAATCATGAGAGGGTTATGAATCATTTTTCATGTCGGACCATTCTGGGCAAACATTCACGTTCCTGTGGACAACCAGAGTCTAAAAGCAGGAGAGACTATTTCATTGTCAAACACAAAAGTTAGTTTTAAATGAATAGCTCTTTTCGTAATACTTACTGTTCCAAAGCAGCGTTACAAAAAAATAGTGCCTTAGTATCCCTGAGTGATCATGTCAAAGGTGACCGTGACAAAGAAAGCAGCCAGTATAATGTTTAAACCACTGCACAATATGCTTTTGCTTATTGTACTTTACCTTCAGTTTGAACTTTATGTTTTTATATCAAGGCAGCAGCAATTGATTATCAAAATATCCATTCATAGAGTGTCCTGGCACTGCAGCACTGTGAGTATAGAATGAGCTTGTTATTCCAGGAAAAGTTTAATCCTGAATGTGTTCAAAACAACAAAACAACATTCTGTTCAGTGCAGTTCAAGTCTCATAAACCCTTAATTGGTCAGATTTCAGTCTGAGAAGTTAGTCCTCGGGACTTTGTGTAAACCTAGCAAAAGTGAGAGAATAGTGGATGCAATCATTTCATTCATTTAGTTGTAATCGACAGTCAGAGCTGAATGAGAGACTGTAATTGTTCTGTTTTCAGTATCCTCAATATTATTTAATATAAATGTGACTGAAACTTTAATATGCAGCCCTGTTTATACAACAGAATACTGCAATTTCTGTTTATCATCACAATAAATTTTAATAATTGCTACGTTCTGTGCACTGAGTCTCATTTGAGTTCATTCACTATTATGAATTTAAATGACACATCAACATTCAATTTCACATTCAGATAAGGAATGCTTTTGTGTTTGGTAGTGCATATCCTTCACATACAATAAGAGCATTATAGAGGCTATACACCACACTAAACATACAAAGTTTTAAATGTACTCATTCAAAAAAAAAAAAAAAATCAAATCAAATCAAATCAAACAATAAGAAATATGATTTTTAACTGTTTACAGTATTTATATTTTAAAATGTATTTACTTTGTTTGCATTTGGTTGACATTTTAAGGTATGTTGTTGTTGTTGTGTATATCAGTAAACCAAATTAACCCTTGCACTTTTTGGAAGTCCTTTAAAAACGAATTCTTTAAGTTTAAGTTTTCTTTACCTTTTATTAAAAAATCTTCCCTTCACTGGAGATGCAGTTAGAAGATGATGGAAGCATGATTTAGCTTTGGAAATTTGGAATTGTGGAGATCAGAGAATTCTCAACAAATCCTTAACCAGCAATTGAGAACCAGTTCAAAATATTGATAAAAATAATAATAAGCTAAGTAGGTCATTCATCTCCACTCCTTCCGAAGTGCAGGACAGGTACAAGTTCCAGAAATGTACATAAGTACAGAAGTTTTGGACAGAAAGTATTTCATAGATGGGTAAGATTGATCATCCTGTAACACTCACATTATTATAATGTATACTAGCCTTTAATGCAACAAGAGAGACAATTTTAAAACTTTAAATAGCAGATAAAAAAAGCATTAATATCTCTTTGGTTAAAAGTTATTTTTCAGTATCTCCCACTGGAAAGACTGGCTGGTGGCCATCAGAGGGTGGGCCATTCCTGGTTTTGAACACCATTCTTAACTGAGGTGACTCATCATTGTTGGATGATTTTTGCACACTCGTAAAGTGATCTGTTTGTGTATTTTTCTAAAATGCATTTTAAAATATTTTTAACTTTTTTTTTTTTTTTTGTCATTAGAGACTGGTTTATATGGCTGTGACAAGTATAAGTAGGTGATAAGCAGCAATGTTAAATGTTATTAATGACCCAATTTTTGTGTTTGTGTTTGTGTGTGTGTGAAGGTTTTTTTGTTATGTTGAATGCAGAAATACATAAAGTATTTAATTAATAACTATTATAATAACTATAGATAATCTCAGAAATGTGTTGGATATTTGAACTGTAACTGAGCGCGTATCCAGGACCACATTACAGTTCATTAGAGGAGAAGAAGAACGATGGGTCCAAGATGTTCTGCCGTATTTGGAATGAACACGGCGAACCTTGCAGTGCTTCAACAAGAAACCTTTTAACAATCCCAAAGTACAGTCAGTACAACATATAACACAACTTTAATTTGAAATGTCATAGTGCTGTTCTTAATAGGATGTCACAGAAATAAAGTGATTCACAAATGTGCAATCAAACATGTCTGAGGTACATGGCAGCTTGTTAAAGTTTCATTTTGGCAGTAAACAAAGCTCTTAAACTTAAGTGTTGCCATTATATCTATTCTGTGGCTTGTGGCTTACTGAGAACAGCTGAGACCTGAGGCAAGGATTAAATGACACTTCTGCCCAAACATCTGCTTGTGTTTCTCCAGTTCTATTTAAGAAATTGTAAATAGGTACAATTTCCTCTTGACAAACAAATTATCATGATGTCGTCAAAGCAAGCACTCAACTCTGAAAGCTAGCATTAGCTAGTGCTTTCAGTAAGCATTCACATCTGAGTCGAATCATACATCCAGGAGAGCTCTCCATTTTAGTTAGTCTAAACCAAGCATGCAAACACCAAACCTTTTTTAGGAATGGTCAGCAGAACAAAATATTTGCAACACAAAGGATGTCTGTGTAACACCAAAAATTATTTCCAAATATCTGTACAAAAAGCTGACATTCCTTATCTAAATGTGTCTTTCATTCATATATGTATATTCACTGGTGAACTGAAACTGTGCAAAGTTATACAATAAAAATGTATTAATTAAAAATTTCCATCTATATTCTTCATGTAGTGTATGTATGTATTAAGCATACTTTTTAAAAAATAATATCGATTGACCAGGGTGTCATTTTATGTTTTTTTTTTCTGAATCTGCTACACATTTTTCTGTAATACAAGGGTATCAGTATCACATTTGTGAAGTTGTTTGCTCTGTAGTATCAAACACTATTTCCAAATAACTGTCCAAAAATGAGAAATTCCTTTATGTGTATTGGCTAGACACTTGATACTGCAAAGTCCTAAAATAGTAATTATAAAAACATGCATTCTTGCGATGTTTGGCAAACATAAGAAAAATATTCTGCTTATTCCATCTTGCATATTCTCTATGTATCTCTATGTAACACTTTTTATAAAACTACATTGACTGGAACATCAAGGTGTCATTTCATGGTCCTTTCTACTTCAGTGAATGTTATCATATAAAACACACTCACAAATCTGTTTTGCATTATAGCGAGACATATAAAAAAGGCATATACCTCTATGAACCTGCATACATACAGACATACCATTCCAACCCGGCTCTGTTGATATCGTCCCACCAGCATTCGTTGGGCTCTCCCCAGTCATAGGGAGTCCTCTGGCACTCAAAGTTCCACAGGCGGTCCGAGCCTTCCTTCTCACTGAAGTAACTCCTGATTGCCACTAAGACCTCACCATGGGGACACTGAAAGTTGAAGCCCTGGCGCCAGGTATTCACCCACTCCTCACCGGTATCATGCATGTAGCCGTGCTGAGCGCTGGCTGTGGAGAAAACCATCAGCAGGCACAGAGCTTGCAGAACATGTGCTGAGCTCATCCTGAAGTCAAACTCTGTGGAACTTCTCAATGCTTCCTCCGTCTTAAAGGCTCCCTGGGATGTGCTGTCCAGATGTTCTGTGTCCGGATCCAGGGGTGATCATTTTCACCATAACCAGATGGTTACGGTCAGGGATTGGACTTTTTTGTATTGCTAAGGAGGATGTTTCCAGCCTCCTCCCAGACTGTGCCGTAGACCCTGCGTTAAATTTTTTTTTTAAGAGAAATCTCACTTTAAGGCCAAACATTTATGTAAACAGAATGGGTTTAGTTTCAATCTATCATTCATTATGTTAAACAATGTGATGGAATGAGGAGCTTTCACAGGAAATAACATTTGGAGTGAGAAAATTTGTCATTTTTAATGAAAAAATACACTCTAAAGATGTTGCTAAATAGCACTAAATGTGGTTTGAAACATTGGCCCCTAATCATAGAGGAACCACTTCAAGTGTTATATAGCACCTATGTTTAAAGGAGCTATAATGGTGCTATGTAGAACCATAAGAGTAACCCCATTCTCCTTCTCAGATTTTAGATATGCTACTCCACTCTCATATGTTTGCCATAAATGGGAATTTACTACAATGGAAAAAGCTGAATCACTTTTGAATCACTTTTATGCTTTTCTGAAGTCAAAAAGTCTTGTGTGGGGTCCCTGGATTATTTTCTTATAGGGGGGCCTTGGGGGCAACAAAGTTGAGAACCACATTATCTTCAGAAAATACACTGTATTTTAATGTTGTTTTAATCCTTTCCCCAACTAAACTAAGAGACTAAGAGAGAGTTAGAGAACCTTTAAAGAATTATACAGGGACTTATGGCAGTGGTGCTATATAGCTTCTTAACCATCTCAAAGAACCACTGAAGAACCATTTGTGTGTGTGTGTGTGTGTGTGTGTACACTGTAAAATGTGAATATGGCTTAAGAATTACTTTCATTGGTGGGTTACAGCCAAATTTATTCAGATTAATATGTGGTCATGTTAAAGGAGTTCACCCTAAAATGAAAATTTGCTAAACTTTTTCAGGCCATCCAAGATGTAAATGCTTAATTAAGATGTTTAATTCCTCATCGGAACAGATTTTGAGAAATTTAGAAATAAAAATGTAGTGATAAAAGAATTTATTCTCAATAGCTTTTGTGAGAGCTCTTTAGTTTACATTTAGCTATAATATAAACATTCACACCATGTAGACTTGCTATATAGTATATATCGGTTCAGCAGTTCTTTGAGGTGGTTGAGGTGCTATATATAGCACTGCTACCATAAAGAAACTGTTAAGCCCAGTATAGTTCTTCAGCGGTTCTTTGGGGTGGTTAAGATGCTATATAGCACCACTGCCATAAAAAGAAACTGTTAAGAACCCTGTATAATTCGTTAAAGGTTCTCTAATGCTCTCTTGATCTCTTAGTATACTTGAGGAAAGGATTAAAAAATACAGTGTATTTCCTGAAGATAACATGGTTCTCAACCTCTTTACCCGTAAGGCCCATTTGACAAAGGTGCTGTATAGACCCTTTAAAGGTGCTATATAGCACTTTTAGTGCTATTCAGCACCATTTTTAGAGTGTATTTCTAACTTTAAATGTATGACTGGGTGATAATATAGTTTACATTTTTGCGGCAATATGAACAATCCAGCAATTCAGTTGCGGGGTAAAACGGAGCACCCACAGGAACCCCGGGAAAAACATGCAACTCCACCCAGAAAGGTCTCATGGCCTCAGTGCTACCCACTAAGGATATCTCTGACCTCTTATGGAGCTATTTGTACATCATTTAACCATTAAAATGACCCAGTTAATTTAGATGTTACAACATTAAACATTTTTACACACACATAAAAGTTAACCTATTTCCCCCCCCCCCCCCAGTTGTCTATTAAATAAAACATGATTTTAATCAAGTCAAAAATATTATTTAGCATCTCTGACTTAACCTAAATATATTAAGTTACACCAGCCAAACTAAATGCAAGGATTAGATCAGGCCTTAAATGCAACAATTGCAATTTTTGGGTTACCTAGCAAAAGTATGTTAAGATTAAATAGCAATAACCCTTCAGAAAGAGGAGTACTTGTAGTGACCTCTGGTTCAGAAGTTACTCAAGGTCACTAATGTCAGAGAAATTTGTGTTATGCGTGTGTCTGTACTGATGACAGCATTTTCTTCCACTTAATCGGCTGCTGGATCAGCACTGGTTTTACAGTAGTTTCAGTCCATTTCATCCTCAACTTTACCTTCAAATCCAAATGTATTGCTATTTGATATTTAGTAACAATAAAACCAGATCATTTACTATGTCAGGCCACATCAGATGCTGTAAGCCTTTGATCCCCTACAACGTTATCTCTGAGATGAGCCTAGAGACAATCTTGTAAAACACAAACATTTATCTCTGGAGTGCAGATAACAATCAGTGTTTAGGGCTTCTGCAGGGTTCTTTAAGTTATCATAGTGTTCTGTTTAAACATTAACTTGTCTTATCAATAACTGGATGCAAAGCAAACTTTGTACTAGCATAGGGACTAACAGAGCAACAAAGCCATAATGTGGCAAGTTGAGTCATTAAACATTTGAAGACCTAAGCCAAAGTCAAAGTCGATATATTTACATTGTACAGGAGGAAACTGCATGGAGTTTTTTCATATAAACCACTGTGCAAACATGTAAGACCTCACCTAAAGCAGACACGTAACATAAAACAGTCCAGGAGAATGGCACAAGTTATTACAACAGATATTGACAGTATAAATATACTGTTGCAATATTGCTTTTTAGACACAATATACAGTGTAGATGGTGGAAATGGGACGTGGTGCAGAGAACCAACTTTTATATTATATTATATAGTTTACATTTTGTAATGGTATAAACAAACTGCATAGCCAAGATGCACTAAATGGTACAGTTTATTGCTTTATATATAGAACTGTGCAATAATGTAGTTTACGTTTTGCAACAATATAAAAAATCAATCTGGTTCAAGTTGTTGCAACAAATGTAAATGTATTGACATACATACATATATAGATGTATGTATGGTGGAAATGGGACATGGTGCAGAGAACCAAATTATTATATTATATTATATTATATTATATTATATTATATTATATTTTTATGAAATAATAAATATGTTATTTAATTTTTTTAATAATAAGGATTTATGCTAACATTCCCCAAATCCCGTTTTTTTATTATTATTATTTCTGATGTTTAAATTGCCTTAAATATCCACTTTTTGGCTGTTTTCCTGTTTACATGCTCTCTACAGTCCTTATACATTACATGTACACATCTTTGCATTGCTTTGACCGTTCTCTGTAGATCCCACCTTCTCGTACCCCACGATTGGTCGAATATGAATGCCTGCACGCTATTGGTCAAACGACTTTTCAGTCATTACCTTCAGCAAGAATGAAAACAATATAAAAACAAAGCCAAAACCTGGACACTATATGCAATTTTGAAATCCCAGCCAAGAAAAAGTGGACATGGTCACACGAGGAAAGTCTTGAGGAAATCTTGTCATCGGACATCAGCGCACTTTCTGAGATGCTGAAGGACTGTGTGATCCACATGACTTTGTGTGCTTTCAGTATATGCAGAAGCATTTTGGACCTTATAATTTGGACTTCTCCATCATGCATGCACTGATGTTTCCACTGACAGCTGATGTAACCTCCCATCGCATGCAACACTCACTTTAAAAATAATACAATTGGTACCATAACTCAAAATGACTTACAAGGCTGAACATCAT
Source organism: Sinocyclocheilus anshuiensis (assembly GCF_001515605.1). Classification (NCBI taxonomy): domain Eukaryota; kingdom Metazoa; phylum Chordata; class Actinopteri; order Cypriniformes; family Cyprinidae; genus Sinocyclocheilus; species Sinocyclocheilus anshuiensis. The sequence continues at coordinate 281,669 of NW_015549606.1, forward strand.
AACCACAATGCCATCTGATATGGCCAAACATAGATATTGGCTATAACTTGAGCTAGTATAAGGTATAATCAAGCCTGGCAACTTCAAGGGGAAATTTATGAACTTTAAGAGTCCCTTGCTGCTTCAGCAGCTCTTATGTAAAGTATCGTTCAAGTAACAAATAATAAGATACACTTTACACGTTCTAGGGCCTCTCAGTAAAACAAGGTCCTCAGAAATAGCTCATAATCTTCCGTATCAGGCTATTAATGCACTGATTGTTTGCAGGTATCTGCAATGTAACGAGTAAAAAGAGCAAAAATTTTATATGCTCTTACATTTGTAAATTATGATTATCTTTATTTGAAAAGAACATAATTTTTTACAATATATTACAGTAATATTTAATGTCTGTTAAACAATGTCACCTCATACACGTAGGTAACCTGCTTTTAACCATTTTCGGTAGCATTTTTACATTCTGTTTCTATAAAAATAATGAATTTTTTTTACAGTGATATGTGGAGACATCTTGTCAGGGTTCTGTCACTTCGGTCTAGTGTAATTCATGGTTTTGTGACAGAGCCCCTGACACTCCCGTCATGTCTTTGTTTCATGTGAGCGTGCGGCTTCGAGAGTGCTCGAGCCGTGCGCTCTCGTCTGCGTGTACTGTTTCATGTTGGAGCGTGGTGTTCGGATCTCGGCACTCAGGTCTTGAGTTTCGGTTTCGTTTCGGGGTCCGGACACTCGCGCTCCATGTTCTGTCTGTTGTGGGAGCGTGCGGTCTCGAGTTCGCTCGGCCGTGCGCTCTTCTGTCCACGTGTTTTGTGTAGCACGCGGTTTGTGTTCAGCCGCGTGCTTTTCTTGTTGTCTTGTGTGAACACGCGGCTTATGAGTTTTCTCATTAGCTGCGTGTTCGTGTCTTTTTGTTCAAGCACATGGCTTATGATTTGTTTGGCTGGCCATGTGCTTGTGTTTTGTTTTGTGTGAGCACATGGCTTGTCTTTGTTTCCTGTATGCCATGTGCTCTCATGTCAATTGTCTTGACCCCACCCATCTTTTTACCTGATTATTGGTTAATTTGCCCCACATGTGTTCCCTCGTTACCCTCCTCATTTGCTCTCCATTTATTCTCCCTGTGTTTGCAGTCCTAGGTCAGTTCGTCACCATATCTTCCTGGATGTGTCGTGTCCAGCTCCTGCCTTGCCAGCCTGTTTTTCCCCCACGGGGTAGTTTTTGTTGTCTGTTTTGTTTTGTTTTGTTTTATTTTATTAATAAAGCCCTTATCTTCCCGCACTGAGTCCTCGCTCCATCCTTCATCCCCAACCCTGACACATCTTGTGTGCAAACATTAATATTAATAAGTGTTTCTCCACAGTTTGGACTGTTTCGCTTCAAATTTGTGCTGCAGAGATTAATTCTCTGTCCTCATCTGGCACAGTGACTTTAATCTGTTTGGAGGAGCGCCCCTCTCAAAGAGTACAAAAATAAATAACTGCACATGTTCAGAAATAGTGTGTGAGTCACATCTTGTAGAGTTTCTTATCAGTTTAAATGGCGCAGATCACAGTGATGTGTATTTTTAGACTGCTCATTCCATAAAAAGCACCTTTATTTGGGACAGTGTGATGCAAACTTGTGAGTCTTCATTCATTGATTCTCTCCTGCTCTTTTGTCCTGTAGTTTTGATGTGAACTCATGTGTAACATTTACATTATGCTTCAATGCACAATAAGCTGAAGGTTAAATAATAATAAAAAAATACACATAATCCAAACTCAACAACAACATCAACCACGATTTTTCCTGCTACACTAAAGTAAAGGAAGCTAGATAGTTCACATCTGCTTTTTATTTGGACATCACTGATGCAACACTAGTTTGCCCTCGTTTATATAGGCACAAAATGTTTGTGTCAGATAACAGAAATTTCAGAAAAGTCTATTAATCATAACAGAAGTTATCCTTCAACCACCATATATAAACTCAAGCTGTTGCAGCGCAGATGGTTTGCACAAAATGCATTTTTTAAAGGGGTCATATGATGCGATTTCAAGTTTTCCTTTCTCTTTGGAGTGTTACAAGCTCTTGGTGCATAAAGAAGATCTGTAAAGTTGCAAAGACTAAAGTCTCAAATCCAAAGAGATATTCCTTATAAAAGTTAAGAGTCAGCCACACCTACCTAAAACGGCTCGTTCCAACACGCCCCCACATATCTATGTCACTATGTGGAAATATTAGCATAATGCCGCCCAAATGTGCACGCAAAGAAAGAAGGCGTGGTGTCAGGAACAGCAGTCGTGTTGATGCAGCCATGTCAAGGAGACGCTGTGTTTCAGTGCGAAAGCAAAAGCACTTTATTTGGCCTTCTGGAAGTACAGTAGATGCAATTAGGAATCATTGGTTAAGATTTATTTACAACAGAACAGCACAACCCAGATGTTCGAATTTGTGCAAC
>NW_015549606.1:284182-292142 GCF_001515605.1 Sinocyclocheilus anshuiensis
TTCCCTTTCGGGCTTGAACTGATGGTAAAACTAATGACATTATTAACTTACTCTTAACTTAGTCTTGATATTTACTTTGAAAGCTGAAGCTCGCGATTATGGTAAGGGGCGTTACATTTCCGACGCATGCTTGTGGTGTTCGGCCAATCACAATGCACTGGGTCAGCTGGCCAATCAGAGCAGACTGCGCTTGTCAAAGGAGGGGGCTTTGTTGAAAACGACGTGTTTGAGAGAGGCGGGGCATAGAGGACCTACAATAATGTACAGTATTTGAAAAATAATGTGTTTTTTTAACATTAAAGCATGTCAACATATTCTGTTACACCAAATACACAAAATAATGATCTTTAAAATAGCATCATATGACCCCTTTAACTGATTAGGTTTTGCACAAATATGTACTAACATTTAAAAAACATTTATTTAATTTTGTATAATATAAGAATCCAGTGGAGAAGGACTGATCACTCGATAGGCCAAGCTGCATATAGTTTTTACAATGGATTGATGTGTGAACATTATGTCATGAGTATCACAGAGGAGCAAAAAAGACATTAGCCTAAAAAGCTGCTAATGGCCCAAAGATTTAGTTTCCCTAATCACCCTCACAACTGAGCCATTTCATTTACAAACCAAAGGACCAAGGGCTGCTCCACAACTGAAGAGATTTTAGTGAACAATAAGAGAAGAATAAGGAAGGAGAAAGAAATAATGATAGTGGTTGTCATGATTTTGTACTCCTCAGTGGGGATGGGATGTAAGTTGTCAGAGTGTTTGCTTTGCTCAATTACATTAAAACTGTTTTTAAACTTTTGTAATTTTGCATTTGCGATTCTTCCTCTGATGTGTCTTCTTGCCACTCTATAAATGAAATAAATAAAACTAAATATATAATAAGCCAAATCCTCTCAGTGTCGTAGTAATGACTTTGCTAAGAGCTTGCAGTGTCAAAATAGCGTGTGTCCTGTACTTAAACAGTATGTAAAACCTGTACAGTATGTAAAACAGAGAAATGAGAAAAATGCATATGTGCAAACAAAAACACATGGACACAGGCTGTTTCATTCTTCTTTTTTTATTTAAATATCATTGTTTACTCACATCAAAGCTGCATTTTCACTTTGATATGCATAATCTGCATCACAACAGAAATGAATCATCCTTTCTCTTTGCAATGATTGTCGTGCCTCAAAACTTTGGCAGTTGACAGCATTTGAAACCTGGCAAAAATTTTTAAGCCACAATATAGTTGCAAGTAGTGTGCAACATGTGGCTGCAGAAACCCATTTTGTGTTTGTGGTTATCATACGTTACACGGCTTTCTCTTAAGTGGCACACTTTCAGGAAGAGAAAACAGCAGTCTGTTTCCCCTCTTGTGTGGCTGCACACAATCATCCCCACCCCTTTGATCCAAATACATACCAGCACTACTTCTGCTTACGTGCTGCCTCAGTTTATAGATTTGTTGTTTGTTTGGTTTGTTGTGTGTGTTTATAAATATAGAATAAAAAAAAAGAAATTAGTACTTGAAATTTATCAAATATGACTTTTACAAAAATATATATTTAAAATAAACACTGAACTTTCTATTCATCAAAGAATCCTGAAAACAACCCTGTTGAAAAAAACAGCATATGCTGGTTAGGTATATTTTGGCATGACAGCTGGTTTAAGCTGGTCCTGAGCAAAAGCTAGTTGCTTAAGACCAGCTTAGAACCAGTACATGACCAGCTTAAACCAGTTTATAACCAGCTCAGGACCAGCTTAAACCAGTTTATGAACAACTAAGGACCATCTTAAACCAGCTCATACCAGCTGTCATGCTTCAAAACATATAACCAGCAAAAATATATAGCAGCAGGGCAGTGTTCAACAATAATAATACAAGTTTCCTGAGCACCAAATCAGCATATCAAAATGATTTCTGAGGGATCACATGACACTGAAGACTGGAGTAATGACTGCCTTGTGGCGAGCATAAGAGACTTCTTCCCATTTAGTTAAATTCACCAGGGCTCATACAGTATCATTCGTTCAACACACACTGAATTCTGACCTTAACTAATGCTCCCACAATCCAGGTTCATACACCCAATAAACAATCTGATATCTGCCAGGCACCAACAAGTGTTTTGGCCACTTCATAGTCTTGCGTTTCTGAATACTCAACTCCATTACATAATGCAGGAAATGACTGTAGTGTCATGTGAGATAGTGTCATGTCTTGATATGCACTGAATAGCATGTCATGAAGGTAAATGTTAGAAATTAATATATCTTTGCGTGAAGATCATTTTTAATGCTTATACAATTGTATAAATCATATATAATATTAATTTGTATCAAATCATCATTTAATTTCAGGAGTATTTCAGGTATAAAAATTCATGTAAAGAATTTAGTATATGTAAAAAAAATTAAAATAAAAAATAAATAGTGCAGTACTGTTTTCTGGAACAAGGGCTTGTTTTTCTTCAGGACCTGTTTTGATTAATGGAGCTTCACTGATGAATTTAAAGAGTCAAAAGGCCAACATGCATTAAAGGGTTCTTCAAAAAAAGCACTCGCCTGACTCCAGGGCACCCACCTCATTAGAGCAATGGATCATGGTTTCTTGGAAGAAGTGTCGAGAGCCTCTGTGAAGGCGGTGGGCATTTTACTGTAAGCTGCCTTGACAGGGGAATAATGGGAGAGAAGAGCATGATGGGTGAGAAACTACCTCAGAAGACTTTTAGAAGGCTCTCACCATTTTTGTTTCTCTTCCGCTCATCCTTCTTTCATTAAAATAAAAACTCTTTGCACACCAAAGAGTCATCAACAACGTCAAGAAGCAGCAGAAGACACACGTCTTCCACAAACAATTTACCACTCAAATACTTTGCAAACCAAGGCACTTACTGGAAAAAAGAATACTGCTCTGTGACAAATTGCTTTTTGAAGTTCCTCATTTGTAAGTCGCTTTGGATAAAAATGTCTGCTAAATAAGTAAATGAAAATGTACCTCAGAGTTAACAGTGATTGTTTTGCTTTTGTAAATGGTTGGCTGAATCCGGAATGGCATACTAAGCTTACTATTTTTGCAATATTGTATGTTAGTATGATAAATTCTACCAGTCAAAGTGTCTGATAACAATGGTCTGATAAAAGCATATGGCTGGTCATGTGAACCCAACACAGCTGCCATCATGCAGCGACCCCATGGTTGTGGGTAGTAGAGATACAGCTAAAACTGGAAGCTAAAAATAAATTACATTTTCTACCTGTTAGATTGTGTTTTATTAATGTCTACTCTTACTCCTTACAATAATGCAAAAACAGTTATTGTTGTACAGTGTTACAAAAATTATGCTATACTGATGTGCGCATGCCCAGTAGATGAATCTGTATACCATCTAGCCTTAACCCGACCTCATCCAGCTTTTATTATGCTACTGATATGACTAAATACCATTTCATGTGAGTGTACATTATTTTTAATACACTGCTGTTCAAAAGTTTGCAGTCAGTAGGTTTTTTGTGGTTTATTTAGCAAGGAAACTTCAAAGGCATAGCTCACCCAATAATGACATTTTTTTTCATTATTTACTCAGCCCCATGTTGTTCCAAACCTGAATGAATTTCATTTTTTCTGTTGCGCACAAAATAAACTATTTTTAAAGATGTTGGTAACTGAATTTTACTATGGTATTTTACTATGGAAGTCAATGGCTACAAGCAACTGTTTGGTTACCAACATTAATAAGAAATGTCATGAAAATGATAATAATAAGAAATGTAGAATACTGATGGCGTTTTCAAAGCACAATGCAAAACTGTGATATTTAATTTACTGACTTGCCAGCAACCCACCAAATTAAAAGCTTGATGAAGTTTGAAAGTGAGGAAAATTCATATTGAAAATTCATAAGGTAAATAATAGCTTTTTTAAAATGTATTTTTAAAAAATGTATTTATGTATTTTTTATTTAATACTCCCTTTTTATTTGAAAATATAATAGTATTATCACAATTTAAAAAAAAATTATATTATTAAAAAAAAACTAAAGAAAGTGCAATAATATTATCACTATTATTAATTTATTTTGTATAGATATTTTTATTGCTCCTGCAATTAATTATGTTTTCGAAACCTAATAAATTATAGAATTAGTATGGTATCTACTAATCACCAAGGTTTAGCTTTAGTGCTGAAAGATTTGACAGTGGTCTTTCAGATGCACTTTCATTCACTCCTCTCCATTGATTACTATGACCTTGTGATATCCTCTGTCTCACTGACCTTCAGTGAGCATGTCACTACTAGGTATCTCACATGGCTGGGTGACTAGAGCGCTATATTAAAACAGTTAAAACAATTAAAACAATTTAAGGGTGGAGTCTATGTGGTCTCCACCTATTGGTGGCTTACACCACAGAGGGGTGTGGGTTACCTCCACATCAAGACCAATCGTTTTACTAGCTCTTTTGTAAGCACAATATTGACTTTTGTTTCTCTCACATGTCACTGTGGAGCAGCCTGTGAGCCTGTGAAGCTAAGTGAGCCTATCTGCCAAATGAGAAGATTTTTTGTTTAACTTCCAGTGATTTATAGTGACACAGTTTGTGTTGATTTTCTGATTCAATGTGACTGAATATCCATAACCTGCTCACAAAATCTGCTCACCCTTAATATGATGTTACATTAGCTTTGTGTGAATCACTCTCCTCACTTACACAAACTTTATCAGATGTCAGAAAACTGACAGGTGTGCTTATATGCTTTCAGTTTCTTATTTCATTCATTTCATTATACTCAGATGCATGTATAACAACAAAAACAGGTTAATTTGCAACAGTAGCCTATGCATACTTTTACAGTATTTACATGGCACAGTGCATTCACATAGCATAAGGTTAATCGCATCAGCATCAATTGCAAGCTCACACATAAATGCACACATTATTTAAAAATAAGTGGTGGTAAATAGCATAGTACAGCACATACAGCAAATAGCGTGCCATTTTTGGAGCAGGAGGGTTATTGATTATGCAGTCAGTCTGGCCCACACTTCCCTCAGGCTGTGTCCCTCACTGGGAGCCTGCGCTGGGTTGACTGTCTCTTCATCACTTCCTAGATCTCTAATCTCTAATTGTGTGTGGGGAGATGAGCTCAGGCACCCCGCTGACCTGCTGGCTCCAGTACGACCTGGCAGAAACATGAGGCGAGAGAGTGTATAAAGGATAAATGTACGTGACAGAAACTACATCTACATTAGTGGCACTTAAAAGCTTCCTGCTATGCTCAGTTTGCACAACATCTAGGTTAGTTGTCAGAATACTGATATACAATGTGCTGCTTCTTCCTTATTTTACATTTTTTTTTATTAAATATGATTTTTCAAAAAGTAAATATGTTGTATAAACTCAAAATTCTGATTTCTGTATTTGCAATTCTGAGTTCATATCTTATAATTCTAAATTTTTTCCCTTTTTTTTGTTGTAAGAATGAGTTTACATCTCGCAATTCTGCTTTCTTTTTTACCATGGAAAAAATTGTGACTTTAATTGTGACTTTGTCATAAATCAGACAAAATTGTGAGATATAAACATGATTGTGAGAAAAATTAAAAAATCACAGTTACGGTTATTTATCTCCTGTGTTGAAAACAAGCTTCCATATTAAATTAACAAATCAACATGAATTGTTTAATTTGAACCCATAAGGGTTTGTTGTTCTTTTCCAAATCCCAAAACATTATATTTATTTCCATTTTGAATCCCAGACTTTCAAATGGAAGCCTCTGGACCCAGTTTGTGCAGTATCAACATTGGTGCAACTCATGCATAAAGCAATTAGGCATAATTTGTTTTTAGAGGACTTCAGTATACAGAGAGACTGGTACGTGCACATTACTTCTCCCTATATGACTCATTATAAAGGCCATCCTGACTACAGGGCTGCACTCATACTGTGTCCTAATGTGGCTGCAGATGAAACACGCAGCAGTAAACAAAGCAGCCCAGAATAAATTAGAAAGTTCTGAATAAATAAATAAATGACTTCATTAGACAAGCCAGTGCTTTAAGACATGGTAAACTACACAAATACATCAAGTCCTATAAGTAAATTCAATTAAAATATCTGGGGTCAATAAGATTTTTTGAAAATAAATGTATACTTTTCTCAGCCAATTGATCAAAAGTTACAATAAAGAGGCTGTTCTGTCTCTTCATCGAAGAATCCAGAAAAAAAGTATCATGTTTTCCACAAGGGCAATGATAAAAAGTTTTGTGCTATAGCTATTCTCACTTTGTGAATATGATTGCTTTACCAAATAAGTGCATTTTTAATGTGCACAATACATTTTTAGATTTTTTTTTTATTCAATATAAATAATTGTGAATAAAAAATAAAGTTCAGAGGTTATAACCAGCTTGATTGTTTATCATGTGTACAGAAAATAATAATAAGATACAATATTCCCCTCACTGTTTTACACTAGACAAAGCCAGTTTCAGTTCACTTACACAAACCCTACTCATCATCAGTGGAGCAACTAGTGATTTAAACACTCTAGATGTGCTACTCTGAGAGGATAAATGTGGTCATTTTATTATTCTTAGTCTTTAGAATATACAAAATGTTTCCTTTTCCAGCCTGGAGTTGCATTCCAGAGCAAAGGCTCTATGTAAATATGACACAGAGGTGGTATGACACATCTACTGCTCCACCAAAACACAATCATAATGCAATGTTTTACCTATAAGGAATCTTTCAAAGTATATTTAAAAAAGTATGCCAAATTTAGAATTTTTTTCTGAGTCTTAATTCTCTCATTCTATAACTGTTGAGCTCATGACAGCTAATTACTAATGATGCACTATAAGCACAAATAACAACATCACAAAGCTCGGTCACCCTCCATTTTGTCATTTACTGTAACTCTTACATCTACACGATTGAATTTTGACACTGCTGTCACTGCAGTGCGCACCGCTGTCATCTGAGGTTGAGAGATATCCATCCCAGGCACATTAGAGGCCAGGGGAAAAACCCTTATCACCATCCATATACTCTCTACTGGCAATGTGAACCAGTGTCATTACTAAGATAAACACAAAAGAGGCCACAAACGTCATGCTTTTCAAAACGTCAATAGCTCCAGGCAGCCTTTGAGGCTATCAGGCTAGATATATTTAATTGGATCACAACTGTGTTCTGCACAAATCAAGAAAACACTCCTGGTGCTCGATGATGCACTGGCTGTGAGAAAAAGGGCACTGAAAAAAGCTACGACTAAGAATAGGCATCAAAGGGCTCAACACACTATCTACACCTCAGCTTGTCAGCTTGTAAAGAATTGTTTTGAAGTTGAAAGTAATGGAAGAGTTTACTTAGTGTCAAAAGGACGGGGAACAGACGAGCATGTCTGCTTTCTGTTCAAGAAGCATGCCATCTTTCCGTGCCGTTGCACAGGTATGACATTGTTGATGAACTGGGGTCTGGCAGTTCACGCACATGCCACATTCAATCAGCAATCTATACTGGAATGCAGCACCTCCTGGACTTGCCAATAGCCGGATCTATGTAAATACAGAGCCTTATACTAGCCAGGAAGCATCAGCAGAAATTTGTTGATGGTTATGTCAGGTAAATGATCTTCTCAAGTAAATTTTTGCATCATTTGGAATGACTTTGGAATGACTTACGTCATTCCAAACCGTTTTGCATTTCATTTTTCTGCAGAACACACACACATACACACAAACTGGATCTTTTTGTCCATGCAATGAAAGTCAGTGGGGTTCAATGTTGTTTTGGACCCCACCAGTGTTATTTTAGTATAACTGAGGTACTATTATACTTGTTATTATTATAGTTTTTATTTTTATAAATTTTTTTACATTTTAATTTTAGTTAAGGTTTTTACTAATTTTGTTGTGTGTTTTTCTTTATAGCATAGTAATATATATATATATA
>NW_015549606.1:292302-314020 GCF_001515605.1 Sinocyclocheilus anshuiensis
TATATATATATATATATATATATATAGTCTTTATTATAGCTAAAATATATATATTTTTATTTCAGTTAATGCATATTTATTAATTGCTTGATTGTGGTTTTAAATTTAGTTTCAGTTTTAGTTAGTTATCTTATATACTTAGTTATCTATAATAACCTTGGACCCCACTGACTATCGTTGCATGGACAAAAACAGATGAAACATTCTTTAAATGTTTTTCTTTGTGTTCCACAGAACAAAAAAAAAAATGCATGAAATTTAGACCTACATTTTTGGTTAACAACTCTTTTAAAATTACAAATGGAAATGTATGGGAATAAGGATGTTATATTAACCTATCAATTATTTTAGCTTATTCACAACTTTTACCGTTATAATAGAAGTTCAGAAATGACGCATTTATTCTTTTCTCAGTGAAAGTCCTTTGGGCTATGCTTCAAAAGCCATAATGAAATTTATGGCAGTGAAAGGAATTATATGGATTACAGGAGGCCCGCAGTTGAAGCACCTGTGTGCACATGTTTGAAGCTCCACACCCATAACAACAATACATGCACCTATCTGCTGATGATTTATTAAAAGATGCTGCAATTTAAGCATACACTGTTTAAACATCACATTTTTGTATTACTTACACATTCATATTTACCTGATTAATTCAATGTAATTGTAATGTATGGAGGTTTTGGGGTCAAACAAACCCCCAAACCCACAGAGAGAACCAGTAATCCCAGTGTGCAGGATTTAATACCTGCAAGGATTGACACTTGTTGGAGCTTGTCTATGATTTATGAAAAGCGAGTGAAATGACATATATTCTCAAATACCCTATTGAGAGACTGAGAGACTCTATGGCTCAGTGAATGTGTACAGGCTTGGTGTAGGTGGGTTCACCGCTCTGCTTCTGTTGCCTCCCACAAATGACCTTGAATGGAGCACAGACCACATACTTGAACTTGAATCTTCCACAGGTCATCGAGAAAACGTTTCCTCCCCTTAACAACATACACACACACATTTATGTCCATACACATTTGATCTCTATCACCGAATGAAAACCTCCAAAGTGAAGAAAATGTGCTTTGCATCATAGCGCCATCTGTACTGTCATGAATGCTTCATGAGTAAATTATATTATTTTATAAAAGTATTTTGATCACTTAAACTGTTTTCTGATTAACTTCTTACAACAACAACAACTTATCTCCTTACAAAAAGTACTTTAAATTGGCAGTACCATGGTGCAGTGATGGTTTCAGACAGCAGTACCACAGTATTTTGATATGAAATTCATATATCATGGTGCTTATATGGTAATCCTTATTGGTAAACCTTAAATGGTAAGGCACTTCCAAGAATAACACGGTACTACTGTGGTACATGTTCAAAAAACCTAACAGTAGGATAGGCCTACATGTCGAAAAAAATCATGGTAGCACCTTTGTACTTTATTGTCGTTCAAGCAGTCAGATATACAGGTGGATTTACATATTACATTATTTTATGGTATTAAGACAAGATAATCTGTCATTTTGAGGTAAAGAACACAGTTCAGAGTTTGAAAGAAACCGCACTGGACTGCTCATGCAAGCCTGAATTCCACCCCCGTTTACGAGTTGTTACGCAAAAGCAAGTCGGTCTGTGATTGGTCCGAATCTGCCCTCCTTCTTTTGAAGGTAACTTATTAAAAGAGCCGATGGGCGGAGCCAAGCCCGGACTATATATTGAGTGAGTACAAGCAAAGGTACTGGGTACGACTTTGTCCTTTTTTACAACATTTAGAAAGGGGGCAACATCGCTGTGAAGTCAATAAGTCCCGCTCAAACACCACCAAAAAGGGAACTAAATACCGAAAATGTCTGCAAATAAAGATGGTGATGGTGGATGGAATACCTTTATCTGGAATTCTGAAAAGAAGGAATTTTTAGGACGCACAGGCTGCAGTTGGTGTAAGTGTTCTCAAGATTGTTTCATCAGCGCTTATTCTCTTGGATTAAACTAGTATTTCTCCTTTATTCGATGTTAATATTGATATGTCTCAACGTTAAAGACAGGAGAAACGGATACAGCGTGTTTCCTGGCTTTGGAAAAAGCTCAACACCTGTTTGATCTGAGTCTGACCGAGTCGTGACTTTCGTTTTCGAAGGGAAAAAACGCCTCGCGGTGGCGGCTTGCTATTATAATCAGAGTATCATATTAAAATAAAAATATTCTCGTACAAAATTAAGCTAACGGATAAGCGGTGATCTAGTGCATAGAGTGAGCCGATAGAAACTAGTTATAGTCATGTAATAGACGAACTGATCAGTGAATAATACGCGTAATGAACCACAAGGTGGTGAAAATGGCAACTGAATGGAAAAAGATGAAAACAGTGCTTTACACAAACTGTTTTTATAGTGGATCGATTGTTCAATTAAATGTTAAAGTTTGGCTCCGTGCTGGAGGTGTTTTAAAACGAAAAGGTCATTCTGAAGGTCGTCATACGGATGTTATTTTTGTTTAGGAAAGAGACCGTCACTCATCTGAAATGGCCAGTAGACTATAGCAGTAGTTGAAGGACAATTTGATAATATTTTCAAAAATGTTAGTTTAATGGCTGCCAATCAAAATGGTTTAAAAGTTACAACATCCAGTGATCGGATCATTTTACGTCTGTCAATCACTAAAGAACATCGAGTACAAACACCAACAGATACAATTATTATAATTAATTATAATAATTGTGAGATGGATGGAAACAATATTTTTACAGCGAAGTGTCAAATTACATAAAAGCTGCAAGTGTCAGTCACAAACAAATGACATGAACATGTTTGTGCAGGTGACTAAATACGTATTTTCTGTCCTCAAGGTGAATCAAAGTAATTTGGTCTGTGTAGTTTATGGCCTACAGTTAGTGATAATGTAATAGTAATAATTGGTTATACAGATATACTGATTCCTCTTCTCCTGCTTGCTTTGTAAATATACATTACATGAGTGTCTCAGTTGAATGTATGTTCTTAAAGCGGGAAACCGTCTGAAGCTGATAGTTTTATCAGTTTTTAACATTTGTGTTTATCGCTGCCCTCCTGATGCAAGATTAAGTTGTGTTTACATTTACTTCACTTGCAAATGCCGGTTGTTAAAAAGTTACATTATCCAGTAACCATACGTTATAATAAAATACTTTAATATTTATTAAGACTCAATAAGTTGTTTAAAACGCGTAGTTACGCAGTGAAACGAAGGGAAATATCTTGGTTGAGGTTTGGGTTGAATGACATGAGGGAGCCAGTCACATTTAGCTTAGCCAGCTAACTTGGGCTCTCTCTGTGTGCTTGAAGTTCCACTTTAAAATGAACAGAAATGACTGCGACAAGTTTCGTAAAGTGCTTTTAAAATCAAAGACTTAAAATATTGGTGGAGTATTATAGTTTCAAAAGTTTTGCAAACGCAATCCAAACAAACCATACGAGTTGAGAAAGTAAGTGGAGGCTTAGCAATAGAGGAAGCGTTTTCACTGACGCGTATGATTTCATTAAAACTCTTATTATTGATTTACAGAGGAGCTTTTGACTTTGTTGTATCTATTTAACATCCTGTTTCCATAGTTATTTATGGAACGTTTTATTATGTCAAGGTGCTGCCCCCAAATACTTTGAATGAAAACTGCATGACTCACGAACATGTATTGCTTTACACTATTTACTTATTTTAGTGAAACCAATGAGAACTAAGAGAGACTGAAGGGCATAGTTAATAGCTGTTGTATTGTTAACGTTTACTGTTAGCATCCTTCATCTCTATCTTTCTGAATGTGGGTTTAATAAGCTTTTAAAGCATCATAGGAGTTTAAAACACACATCTTATTATTTATACCCTCAGGGACAAGCTTCTTTCTCTGCCCACACTGAGACTGCATTGTTTGTGGGACTGTATTCAAACTTGAATGTGTTTCCTGTAGATTTAAGAGGCGGCAAAGGTTTTATTGCCAGGGCAGAAGGAAAGGAAGGATAACTCCGTCATCCACACACGCACAAACTGACCCTTGTGTTTGGTGGGGACTAGTTTGAAGTGGTTGTTGGGGGCCGCTTTCAATGAAGCCTACAGACTGGCACAGTAGCTGACAGACAGGAATGTTATTCTGCGGGTCGCATTCTGTTGTTGTGTCACACAGGGACATGTGAGTTCTGGGAGCTAGTGTTATGAGTAATGTGTGAGTTTGACTGAAGCTGTTGTCGCTGTTAATTCAGTCAGGAAAGTTTGGGTTGTTTCACAATTACTAGCAACTTTGCATGAAATGGCTGGGCTCAAAAGGCTTTCTCAGCTTGGAAAATTAAGAGGGCCTAAGGCTACGTCCACATGAAGCCAGAGCATTCCCTATCCAATCGTTTTTTCCCCCTCGTTTTAAGAAGTATCTGCGTCCACACGAAACCACGAAACCGACACAAAACGATGTAGTATACATGCCAGACCAGCATGTGGTGCTGTAATTCTGCCACAAAGATACACTAAAAATGGAGAAGAAGACTTGGACTATGCGCATAAACTTTACGCGCAGTATACAAACGAACATGGAACAATACATTTATTAATCTTGTGTTAGTTCATGTTAGTTAATAAAAAGACAATCGTTCAATGTTTGTTCATGTTTTTGTTGCTGTTATGTGACGTAGCGGTGTCTGACTAGGGCGAGACATGAGCTGAAGACGTCATCGTTTCAGAAAATATACGGATTCGCTGTCCACACGAAAACGCAAGGGCGGCGTTTTCAGATTTATCCACTCTGGGGCCCGGTTTAAAAAAATACCGGTTTCACTCTCCCAAAACGACGGATCCGTGTGGACGAAATGCCTATACGGTACAAAATGTATGCGTATACAGCTAAACGCGCCTCCGTGTGGATGGGGCCTAAGATGCATGTTGTATATGGTTTGGAAAAAAAAAATATGATCAATAAGACTGAATTAAAGACTCAATCAGTGTGTATCAGATAAATGATCTGAAAAAAGAGAATTGTGAATTCATTTATATAATAATATTATTTTAATTTTGATTTTCATGAGTTACATGAGTGTCTCATAAGACAGCTGACTAGCTACTCTTTATTCTTAGTAGTTTAGACACTGTTTAGTCTGTGGTGCTCTGTCACTTTAAAGTCACGGTGAAACTAACGTAGCGAGAGATCTTTTCTTCTAAATGTGCATCTGAGTGAAATGTTATGTATTATCGAATAAGAAAAAAGTGTTGGGTTGGGAATTGGTTTTATCCATGAATTGCTGTTTGGATGGAAGCAGATATGAAAGCCAACTTGCAGATGATTGTAAAAAAAAAGAGGTGGAGTTTAACCGCACAAATTAATTAGAGAAATTCGTCATTTCGCTGGAAGATCGAGTTATGAAATTTTTATTAAAATTGCTAGGTATAAATATAATAAAACTCGCATGGATTAATCGTTCATAATAAGATCAATAACATGCATTTTGAAAATAGAGGGAGATTTTATTCATGCATACTTGAAATTCTCAATTTTTGTACATACTGAATGTACAGACTGAATGTGGTGGGAATTGGTTTTATCCATTAATTGCTGTTTGGATGGAAGCAGATATGAAAGCCAACTTGCAGATGATTGTAAAAAAAAAAGAGGTGGAGTTTAACCGCACAAATTAATTAGAGAAATTCGTCATTTCGCTGGAGGATCGAGTTATGAAATTTTTATTAAAATTGCTAGGTATAAATATAATAAAACTCGCATGGATTAATCGTTCATAATAAGATCAATAACATGCATTTTGAAAATAGAGGGAGATTTTATTCATGCATACTTGAAATTCTCAATTTTTGTACATACTGAATGTACAGACTGAATGTGGATACATTTAAGCACCTTTACATAAGCACTGTTTGTGGAAACTCAATGTCATGACTCATTTTCTTGTATATGCTCTGAAACATCCCGTTGTTTCATGCTATATATTTTTCTTTGCAGTCAAAATCTTCATCTTCTACGTAATCTTCTATGGCTGCTTGGCTGGAATTTTTATTGGCACCATCCAGGCCATGCTCATGACTCTCAGCAACTTCAAGCCCACATACCAGGACAGGGTTGCACCGCCAGGTAATGAACCAAATTCATTGATGTAGGGCTGGACAATAATTCAATATCAATATGTATCGCGATATTATTTTTTTCAATAACGGTGAAATGATTTTTAAACACATTTCCGATATTTCGATATACATTACCAGTTTCCCATACATTGATTTATTTGTGCCGTTTGACTTCGTTGAATAAACATGAGCGCTGCACGTTTCAAAATCATAACACGGCGCGGGTGTTTTATATGAATGTATCTCTGAAGGGAACCGACTGTCTTCAGAAAAGTTTCGATGGCATTTTCACTTGATCTGATAAAGTATCGTTCATGAGCGGAGCTGCTTTGATTATAGCCATTATTCAAAAATCTAAATAAATTGATGTGTGTAGGTTTAGGGAAATACCGGGAAATACCCGTAAATGGCGCATCATGCACGTGAGGTTATCTGACGGAGAGACGCAAAGCAGTTTAAAGCAGAGTCCTGCACGGGTCCTGTTAGGTAAACCTGCATCCGCAGTACACAACAGAACACCCGACCCGTTATCCGACAGCAGCCAGCACCAATTTAATTCTGTACCCGACCAGTTTGACATAAAGACCACGACCTGGACCGCACCCGCATTAAATAGGCTACTGCATCAGTAAGGCAAAATTATTTATTTTCTCATGTGACACAAGCAATCAAACCAAAATAGGCATTTTAAGTTGTCAAAGATAATACATGCCCAAAAGTGTTCAGAGTTTGGGTACTATTTGTACATAAACGCTGTGAGAATGAATCACCAAACCGAAGAGATACAGAATGAACTACATGTACTTTAAAAGTTGTTTTGACTGGCAGGATTTTTGAGAAGTACGATATGTGACAGTGTTGTGAGAATGTTGTTGTGTAGCTAATGATTTTGACTAACATGGAAGCCATCTCATACACAATATGAACTATGTTTTTATGTCTTGTTCTGCATTACAGTTATGTGGTAAACCTTCTTTTAAAGTGCACTTGAAACTCTGAGATTTGTTTGTTACCTGGTTGACAAGATTCACAAGAGGCATTGCCTTACTTGCTTTTGCAAGTAATTGAAGCAGCAGGAACATTACATGTTATTCTTTGGCAACGATATGGAAAAATGGAAAGAACAACCTATTTTGGGGACATTCTCGTATACACACGCTCGAACTGTTCCATACCGCTGGAAGTCAATTTTGTTTCTGGAAACCCTGTGACATTTCGGCAGCTCTAAAGGTCTGTCTGACCTCAGAGAGAGCGCAAGGGTGGAGGTGGCAGAGGAGTGTGAGGGAGGAGAAGGAGAGAGACACACACAGAAAGCCATTTTGACCTTCACACTCCCGGCTAGTCTGGCGAGGCTTCCCGTTTGGGTACTTAAAGCATAGTTGTTCCGCATCTACACACTTCGCATGTCTTTGAAATGGTATGTCTTGTAGTATTTCAGTCAGGGTTAGTGGTATCAGCACTCAAACATACCTTTAAAGTAGTTTACAACAGGATCAGAGTTTATGGCTAAGCTTGTTTTGCACAAACAAGAATGTTTTGCAATTAAAAACGGAAAAAAAAGGAACAGTGGAGAGCATTGTACACTGCAGTTTCCATAATCCCTGTTAGGTTGCTTGTTACTCCACTGCCAACCATTCGCCACACCAGCCATGCCAGTGAATGTTTGCATAGTGCACACTCCCGCCTTGGCATTACATTTATCTGTCTTCGTTAAGGCCCGGAACATAAACGCCTCTGCCAAGAAGAACCATTTCCCCTTTAAGAGAGGTGGCCCTTGAAGTCTAAAAAGAAACAACACGAGTAGGAATGAAGTGGAGATCACCATGGTGTGCAACTATTTGCTGCAAAGGAGGCCGGACATAGAAAAAACACGATGCCTGTGTTTAAGTCCCGCCGCCTCCCTCTCCGGGGCTAAAAGTTTCCATTGTGTGACAGAAGCACGTGAGGTTGTGGAGAGGAGGAGGGGGAAGGCTGGGAGACTCTCACAGGCTCAAACCGGAGTCTTAAAAGTGTATTAAACAATGTCCAAGTACATTTCCCATGAGCAACAAGCCAGAAGCTCCTCTTTTGGACCAGCTGCAGCACATGCACGGAAGGTCATTACCAGTCTGTTGAAACCAAAACTGGCATTAAACACAATATAAAGTTTGCGTTTGCGTTTGCTTGTTCTCCTCTGCTGGCTCTGCTCACGCCACGCCCCGCTTTGGCCATGCGTTGGAGCCGGTGGAAAATTACTGCCAAGCTGGGAATCTGAATAGCAAACTTCCATGACAATGAATGGACCAGGCATTCTCCGCTCTCGTAGCTGGAGGGAAAATCACTCTTCTAAATGTTCGTTTTTATGGTTAACACCAGTTGTTGGGCCACATTTAACCTTTCTGCTTTGCTTACAGGCTTATCACACTCCCCACGCCCGGACAAAGCAGAAATCATCTTCTCCATGAACGATAATAAGACTTACAATGCTTATGTGGATCATATTAAGGAGTTTTTGAAAACATACGACAGGGAAAACCAGAACGATGACCGCAAATTTGAAGACTGTGGAGGTACACGTTCTAAGATGATCTTTAAGCTATATGTGTCTCAATAAACCCAAGCTTTTAGCTGTATTATTAGGTCAGCTAAAAAGGGTACAGTTCAGGAAGTGAAATCCTACATCACTCAACTCTGTCATATGATCTTCATTCACAAGTCAACAGTTCATGTTTTAGCCACTTCTTAGGTAGACAATTAGGGCTTTATTTGACCCATTTTGCTGTCCTGCATGCCCCTGCACTGTTGTTTTAATGACAAGCAGTTGTATTAGTCAGTAAATAAGGTTTAATGCGTTTCATGTTCAGTGAAACCCCAAACCTACATGGAGCGTGGAGAGCTGGAGAGCGATGAAGGTGTGAGGAAGGCCTGCCGCTTCGATAGAGAGTGGCTGAAGGATTGCTCAGGAAAGAAAGATGACAAATTCGGCTTTAAAGAAGGCAAACCCTGCCTCATCGTTAAACTCAATAGGATTGTGAACTTCAGGCCACGGGTGAGTTATCCAACATTTTGATTCACGATCATGCCATCAATATTAACCTACTTGTTTGCCATATACACCAGGTGCAAGCGAACAATTTTTGTTAGCCCGAGGCAACATTTACCTTAATATTGGGATTATAATACACGGCCATTCTCTCTCCGCAGCCTCCAGCTTCAAATGAGAGCATCCCTGAGCCAGTCCACCCTAACGTTCAGGGCAATCTGATTCCAATCCACTGCACAAACAAGGCAAGTAATACTTACAAAGCATCTTGATAAAATGGCATTCTTGTGTAGAGCTATATTGGATTAGTTTTTACATTTAGATTACCATCATTTAACATTTAATAGCATAGTTTAATGCAGGGTTCCTCAATTAGTTTTCACTGAGGGCCGAATTCTGCCAACAATACCAAGCCAAGGGCCACTGATAGATTTTTTGGGGGGGGAGGGGCCGATCAAACTGTAACACCGTGTGTCCCAACCAGACACGACGGGATAAAAAGTATCTTTTCCTTGTAGTTTTTGTCCTAACCACCCGCGACAGCGACACGTGACAATAAGCGACGTGTACTCCATAAAGATATCAGTCACTCACTCACTCAAAACTGTTCAGTCCATTCACATTTGAATCATCTATTTTCCGTGTCCACTTTTCTTTTCTACACACTCGCCATGTTTTGCTGTCACATCGTATCTACACTGGACGCGACAAAGCATAGCAAATCATTTGAACGTTGTGTCAGTACGTTATAAATAGAACGAGTCAGCAGTTTACTGTCGGGGATTTGTCGTGTCGCGCCGCATCCAAGACAGCATCACTGATTATAACGAGTTCTATTGTATTTTATTGCGTCCGGTGTAGACACGATGTAAGTTAATGTAGCTTTCTGATGCTGCGTTTGAATTTTTAATGCCACGTTATTTGAAATTAGCACGGGCCAAACTTTTTTCTCTCACGGGCCGGATGTGGCCCGCGGGCCACTTATTGAGGAACCCTGGTTTAGTGTAATCTTGAGCAAATATCAAAATGAATATCTATTTTTTTCATACAGGATATTACAATATTTAGACAAAACAGTATCAAATATCAGGTATAGTATAATTCTAGATTTGGATTTATGCATTTGGCAGATGCTTTAATCCAAAGCAACATATATTGCATTCAAGGGAGATTTACATTTGATCAGTTCTAGCTTTTCCTTGGAATCGAACACATGATCTTGGCATGCCATGCTCTAGTTTGAGCTATAGGAATGCATTATTAATTATTATTAGTAGTAGTAGTAGCATTAGAATTATTTATTAATTATACTAGAATTTGAATATCACTGCATCCCTAATCTCTTTTTTCCAGTGAAGTCTAAACAAAGAAATATACACAGTGATACAAAACTCAAGACTCCATGTGCTGTAGTGTTCCAGAGATTGATCTAATACTTATTCTGGTTGTCAACAGAGAGAAGAGGACGCAGAACATCTCGGACAGGTCGAGTACTTCGGGGTGGGAGCTGGTTTCCCCCTCCAGTATTATCCTTACTACGGAAAGCTGCTACAGCCCCATTACCTCCAGCCTCTGGTGGCCGTCAAGTTCCACAACATCACTCTGAATCACGAAATGCGCATCGAGTGTAAAGTATTCGGACAGAACATCGATTACCACGAGAAGGACCGTTATCAGGGACGTTTTGACATCAAAATCACCATCAACTCATGACCTTAGCTATGAAAATAGCACTTTTATTCTGCCCATTTCAAAACACAGTAATTTCAGATGAATAAACAGACAACAAGTACAAATTCAATTGGAAAAACAACTACAACAACTAGTCTTGAACAAAGTTTCATAACATACAGGACCTACACTTAATCTGAACGCTTTACACTAGCTTTCTTTGCATGTCTAGGGTTAGAATGTAAATTATAGGAAGAGTAGGAATAGCAAAGTATTTATTCTACTGTAAATGCGAATATTCCGTGAGCCATGGGACATTCATTTATTACTGTAAATTATAATTCCACTACTGATGTAGCAAGCAGTGTTTCTGTCCCCTGAGTATTTCTGCCTAGTGTGGTCTCTTTATATTTTATGGAGTGTGCAGTGCAGTAGTTGCATACGATGGTCCTTTGCAAGCCATGTTGTCATTTCTGTTGTCTTATGTGAGAAAGCCTTAGCGGTCCAAGGTGTGTGTGTGTGTGAGACAGAGAGTGAGTGTTAATGTGCGTATTCATCTACTTAAAAACTGAAAATACCGGCATGGTACGCTCTGAACTCCCCAGGTCTGTGTGTGTGTAAGTGACTGCACTCCGTTCAAACCTTTCTTTCCATCTATTCCATTGATTGTGGGGAATATGTTTTTACATCACCTTTTGACTTTTTCTTTGAACTCTTGCAATTTGGGAAACTGGGGCTAATGACAATTCTGTGTAAGGCTTTTATTTTCCTTTACTATTAAGTGTAGAACTGTGTGTCTAGTCTGGAGGACTGAAGTGGCCAGTGGTCACCATGGCAACTCAGTGCATTTAATATTTTTAGTTTTGTTCTGGAGACATCACACGACATGGTGTTACTTTCTAATGAATGTTTTAGCCATTTTCATGGTGGAAGAATTTTATATTTATGCAGTTGTACAATTTTTTTCAGCAGGAGAAAGTGTAATGTATGAATCCAAAAACCAAAGTCACTGGTCAAAGGTTGCAAACCTATCAGATGCAAAGCAGTACCCCATGTTATAGGATATTTTGTTTTGTTGTTTAAAGTTCTTAAAAGTCACTGTTGGACATCAGAACACTTGTCAAGAGCATTTGCTCTTGTAATGTTATTTAAATCTGGGTAAGACCTAAGAAGAAATAAATGGACAGACAACTGAGGTATTGTCTTTCAAGTGGTCTTTATTTAAATAACTGCTGGCAAGATGTTTCACACGGTTGCTTCACCCATCTAAAATCTTAAAGAAATACTGGACCTGAAAAACAGAAATTCCCACAATTAATTCCAAGCTTCCATAAGGACACTGACAAAAGATCAAAACCAAGACTAAAATACACACTATAAATGCACTATGTACTATCTGATGCATGAATTTGTCATCCAATTGGCCAACATGGGAGTCCTTTAAGGAAACCTGTGGCAATTGAAGAACACTACACAATGTTTTGTGCAGAATTTTGCCCTGATTTGTAATCTGTATAGACACTAGTTTTCAAAAGTCGAAGCTAGTCTGCTGACTTTAAGCTGTCGGAATTGATAGATTTCAGACAAAATCCTTGTGTATAATGGACGATTTTTTTTAAGCTTCACACTATGATTCCATCCAGTCGCAGGATATAGAACATCATCATTTCATATTTTGAACTGATTTTAGAAAACATGGTTTTTATTTATCATTTTCATTCCCAGCAACAGGACAAATGTTTCTGTGTTACCTGAAAGACTGGTAGACATTTGTGTATGATACCTAGTTTTAATCTGTATGCAAATCTGTGCAGATTTTAAAAGTCATGTAGTGTATCCCAGCTTTAAAGGGATAGTTCACCCAAAAATGAAAATTCTGTAATTAATTACTCACCCTCGTGTCGTTCCAAACCCGTAAAGTCCATGTAACATCAGTAGTTCATCCGTAATTTTACAAAGCTACGAGAATAATTTTTGTGCGCAAAGAAAACAAAAATAACGACTTTATTCAACAATTCTTCTCCTCCAAGTGACCGTCTTCCGCCATTATTGAAAGTATTGAAAGTCGTGGTACTCTCGATAATGGCGGAGAATGGGACGAGGAGGAGAATTGTTGAATAAAGTCGTTACTTTTGTTTTCTGTGCACACAAAAAGTATTCTCGTAGCTTTGTAAAATTACGGTTGAATCACGTGGACCGTTTTAATGATGTCCTTACTACCTTTCTAGGCCTGGGAACATTTCAGTTGCATTGCTCTCTATGGAGGGTCAAAAAGCTCTCGGATTTCATCAAAAATATCTTAATTTGTGTTCCGAAGATGAACGAAGGTCTTACGGGTTTGGAACGACATGAGAGTAAGAGAATTTTCATTTTTGGGTGAACTAACCTTTCAAGTGCATTAAGAGTCCAATATTTCACACTTCGTTTTTTTCTACTCACATATTTTTACAGAAATTGCATAGAATACTGCACTGCAGTGAATTGGGACAAACCTTATGAGAGTGTTTAATAAATTACAATGTCTTACATAAAAAAAAAAAAAAACCTGTGTTAATTTGAGAAGCACTTTTAGCACTTCATCAGGCCTGAGCATCAGCTCACCACCAGCTTGTTTTACTTTCAGACAATTGACTTTCCCTGAATTGTGCCTGTTACGGCAGCCGGTGTCTGTGCTGGGCCTCTGTGAGGCCTGAGCTCTTGGAATGTCATGGCCGAGTCGGTCAGCAGGCAAATGATTAACAAGGGGGCATTTGTGCTAGGAGGTTGGACAGATCAGGAGTTGTGCACAACAATGACGTCCACCGGGCCAAACCCACTCCTTGGCATAACAATGGCTTATTTTTCCCCCTTCTTCCAAACCGACTCTACCCGCCTGCTTTCCTTCCTGTGAGCCGGGCTGTGGGTCTGCCTCGGCCCACTGCGGACAGTCATGAGACCTGGATGCCATTTTGTTCTGGGCTTCATAAGCATTTGTGGAATCCAGAAATATTTTTAAAGGCGAGCAAACTTCCTCAAAATGAGACTGAATACAAAACGTGACTGTGTGGCTCTTGCATAACATTTGAATGATATTTGCTTGAGCTCACCTCCAGAATCCCATCTTCCGGTAGGTCGGTGCAGTGAATGGCATTCTGCACTTTGTTTTTGCCGTAGAGCGCTCGTAATGTGGCGGGCCGAAGGTGACGTGCAATTTCCTGTGTGGAAACAGAACATGTAACGTGATGACAGCTCTGTGATGGGTTACAGTAAGAACAATGGAGCATATGCTTTGAACAGGGTTTCCTTGGTAGAGCAATTGGATAAAAGCACAGGTGTCGAGGCATGTGCTGTGATGGTTACTCATGCTCAACGCTGCTGCGAGATCACATAACGTCACATTCTATCCAGGGAATCAGGTTACTCACACATGCTTGTTCACATTACTGCAAACATCAGCTTCCTAAACAGTCCTCTTTTGAGTCACTTGGGAGTCACACAAAAACTCAACAAAACAACAACAAAAACCTTTCAGCTTAAACTCAAACTTAAAGGGATAGATCACCCAAAAATGAAAAGTTTACCATCATTTACTCACCGTCATGTTGTTCCAAACCTGTATGAGTTTCTTTCTTATGTTGAACATAAAAGAAGATATTTTGAAGAATGCTGGTAATCAAACAGTTGACGATCCCCATTGACTTCCATAGTGTTTCTTTCCCTACTATGGAAGTCAATAGGGACCAACAAATGTTTGGTTCTTCGAAATTCTTCAAAATATATTCTTTTGTGTTCAGGTTGTTCCAAAACTGTATGAGTTTCTTTCTTCGTTGAGTACAAAAGATGATGTTTTTAAAGGGGTCATATGATGCGATTTCAATTTTTCCTTTCTCTTTGGAGTGTTACAAGCTCTTGGTGCATTGGCACAAAGGCTGTTTCTATAAAGTGGGGCAGTTCCAACTTTGCAAGGACAGTCTGGCGCTTCTGACTCACAGCCTGCAAGTACGTTTTTTATATTTAAATAATTTGCCACTGATGATTCAAACGCTAGTTTTGAGCAGTGTAGAGTAGGCTTGTTGTTTGTCATTTCTCCGATCACAAATGCAGATGTGGTTTTATGTTTACGCAGCGCGATGTGCGATACGCAATGCAACGTGTAAAAAGACAGTATGAGTCATTATAATCAGTAATTATGTCTCCACTGGATGCAACAAATGCCTCGTTTGTAATGGGTTTTATTGGTTTTGTCTCATCCTGCTGGGAGATGGCATCACAGTATGTTAAGGGGCGTAACATTTCTATCACACTCTTGAGGCATTCGGCCAATCACAACGCACTGGATAGCTGGCCAATCAGAGCACACCTCGCTTTTTTAGAACGATGAGCTTTTTAAAAATCGATGCGTTTCAGAAAGGCGGGGCATAGAGGAGCAACAATAATGTACATTATATGGAAAATAATGTGTTTTTTGAACCTTAAACCGCATAAACACATTGCGTTACACCAAATACACAAAATAATGTTATTTTTAGCAACGTCATATGACCCCTTTAAGAATGTCGGTAACGGAACATTTGATGGAAGCCTTCGACCTCCACAGTATGAAAAAAAAGAGAAAACTGTGGAAATCAGTGGCTACTGTCAACTTTTTGGTTCTTGAAAACATCTCCTGTGTTCAGTGGAAGAAAGAGACTCGTATAGGTTTATAAAGACATGGAGCTGAGTAAACGATAACAATTGTCATTTTTGGGTGAAAATTCACCACTGACAAGACAGGCTGTTAATAAAATAAAGAAAAAGAAAGAAAGAAAGAACGAAAGAAAGAAAGAAAGAAAGAAAGAAAGGGGTGCTGAATAGAAGACAGAAAAAAAGCCCTGTTCTTTTTTTGCCAAATACTTTAACACACATAATGCAATTTCGCTTTTAGCGCCACCCTTCTGTTGACTGAATAGAAGACAGAAAAAAAGCCCTGTTCTTTTTTTGCCAAATACTTCAACACACATAATGCAATTTCGCTTTTAGCGCCACCCTTCTGTTGATCCTACTGTCTGTGGGCGGGAATACCAAAATGTGGAAGCTTGATTTGTAGTTTTTTCAAAAGCCCTGGAGTTGTCAAAAATCTGTCATTATGTGTCATCCAGTGGACTTTTTCCTGACAAATAAAAAAGGATATTTGAGTGCAGGTAACGTGTAGAAAGATTCCACATTGTTTATTTACATTTACAGTACTACCAACATTGTAACTATTATTATTAACTTTTATTTAACCAGGCAAGTCACTCTTGTTTACAACAACAGCCTGGCAATACAAAGCTGGTTGAAAATTGACAAAATTCTAGTGTTAAAAGCAACAATTTTCACTTGAAACATTTAAGGTGCAGTCTCATTTACTGTTACTTAGCAAAATTTCAGAAGGGAAATCCAGTCATTCCAACAGGAATAAATGACTGTGAGTTTCGCGTGATGGCTGAAAAGTTTCCCACACAGATTTTGCTCATGTTCAAGTCGGTCACACAAATTTACCACACTGACCAACAGAAAGCAACTTCCGTGTGAGATGTGCTTCATACATATCTATGCTATTGACAATGGAACTGTTTTTGCACACAAAATTTCACTAAAATCTTGCGAATCGCACCTTTAAAATGACAGCGTAATTTTTTTATTTAGACAAAATACTGTAGAATTTTTCACAGTTTAATGGTTACTAAGACTATCAGGGAAAACAATTGTATGTAATCAGCCCCTAAAAAGTGCATATTAGTTTCTCAGAGTAGTACCTTTGTACCCTTAAGTTACTATTATTAACCTTTTTATCAGAGAGTGAGTCATAATATCAAAATAATGATCAGTTTATTTGATGGACAGCATTTAAATATCAGTGGATCCCAAATGAAAATAAGTTAATTCAGAACTGTGACATTATCTGTGTGAAACCCAACCTTCTGTGTTAATTTCTCTGGTCAAGCTCATCTCAACCTGACATTAACACCAGGCTGGCAAAGAACAGGCTGCTTTGGGCATGCTGTCATCTTGCAAAAAACAGCGAAGCGGTAGCAGAGGAATACAAGACATGAAAGACTCACAGTCAGGACTTCAGACACAAGCAACAAAATGGGACTGATGTAGTTGAGTGTAACGGTATTACAAAGGTGCACAAATGTTAAACAAATACTCCTCCCCCGCCACTACAGCGTGACAGAAGTTCAAGGGATCTCGGCTGAGTTTACTTTGAGTTTATATTTCACTGCCCTTTCAGCAGAATGTTGGACTAATACCAGGTCTTGACTTTAATTCGCGCTCACATGTGCTTCTCATTCAGAGCTCAGCTGGCCAACTGGCTAAGGCTAAAATGGAACGTGATGAAATTAAATGTTCACACAAACCCCGGCAGCTCTACTGTCCTCTGCTAATCTCTACCAGTAGGAAATATAACTCCCAATCACTGCCCATGAGGGACGGGTTATGTACATGTAAATAAATTGGCTTTCCTTAGCCACACCCTTGAACCACACAGTTCAAACAATAAGGGAGTATTAAGCGACCACACATTGTCATGAGAGAAAGTCTGAGGGAAAATTAGTGTTTTGGTTTCAATAAAGAGCGCTGTGTGTAACATATGATTTCCTTTCTTAAGCTTTGGCATATTTAGAGAATCTTGCTGGTTAGTTATTATCTTTATATCTTGTTGACATCGAAAAGGAACACGAAGACAACTAAATCCTTCCCTTCTTTAGTTTTATCTACATATAATGTCTACTTTTGATTACTTTAAAACAAGAGGTTTTAAAATGTTAGCAAGCTTCATTCGTTTCTTAGTAACGAGTCGGTTCAAAGTGACGATACAGGCACTTCCTCATTTGATCAAACACATATGACTAACACACATCTCTCAGGATTTAAAAAAAAAAAATCATGAACAGTTTGTGCAGGCAATACTGGCAGAGACTAGATGGCAACAAAAGAGAAAAAAAATGTGAAATTCAAATGCAACAAAGGGTGCTAGTATAGCAATAAGAAAAAAGGGTAACACTTTAAGGTGTCTTTGTTACACGTTACATGTATTATAATAATAAATTATGCATAATTACATGCAAGTAACTCTAAGCCAAACCCTAATCCTAACCATATACAGTAGTAATGTATTTAATTAATATTACTCAGTACTTAAATGTATAATTATACTGTAACAAGGACACCTTAAAATAAAGTGTAACCAAAAAAGTACTATATAACATGGTACTTTAGTAGTTTATCATCTAGAACTGTAATAAACATCAAAGTACC
Source organism: Sinocyclocheilus anshuiensis (assembly GCF_001515605.1). Taxonomy (NCBI): domain Eukaryota; kingdom Metazoa; phylum Chordata; class Actinopteri; order Cypriniformes; family Cyprinidae; genus Sinocyclocheilus; species Sinocyclocheilus anshuiensis. The sequence continues at coordinate 310,358 of NW_015549606.1, forward strand.
ATGGTATTACCATCTGATTTACCGTATTACCGCCACCATACTTTTTGAAAGAGTTCGAAAGTTTGGTTTCAGTATGATTTTCGATGATGTTGAAGTCTCTTCACCAAGCCTGCATTTATTTGATCACAAATACAGTAAAACAGTAATATTGTGAATAATATTAGAATATTATTTAAATAAAATAAAATGTATTCATGTGATGCTAAAGCTGAATTTTCAGCAGCCATTAGCCATTTTAGTTTTAGCGTCACATGATCCTTCAGAAATCATTCTAACATGCAGATTTGGTGCTCAAAAATCATTATTAATGCTGAAAACAGTTTTGCTGCTTAATATTTTTTGTGAAAAAAATATTAATTGATGAATATTAGGCTTTTAGCAATTATTTGAAATTGAAATCATTTGTAATATTATAAATGTCTTTACCGACTTTTACTGATCAATGTAAAGCATCCTTGCTTAATCAAAATAATTTACATAAAAAAAATTACAAAAAATCTCACTGACCAAATCAAACTTTTGAACTGTAGTGTATATTTCATCCAAACATTTATCTTAACAGGACTTAATCAGTCAACTAAACAACTGAAGCATTTACTTTATTTTAAATAGCCAAATTATTGTTTTAGCCCGACTGGAATCAAACTTTTAAAACACATGCAAACGCACACACACTTGTTCACAGTGAGCTTCATTTTCAGTGCTGAGAGAATTCCTGGCAAAGCTGGCTCACTATAATAGCGTTATGCAGCCACTGAGCTTAATGTCACTGTAATGATGAGTCTTGCCAAGCCCAAACACTGATGGTCACACACAAACTACAGGCTACGGTTAGAAACAAACAAGCTAAGGGAGTTTATTTCGCCTCTCACTGCCTCTTTGTCTCATGGAACTCCTTTGGGAGTAGTGCTTAAATCAACACATTTGTATGACTGAGATATCCATGCTGGAGATATCCATTTCTGACGGCTGCAGTTTGACGTCAATATTCATAGCGTGTGTGTGTTCGTATTCTAAACATGGCTGTTGCCAGACACACCGCCGATACACACTAAACCTCTCACTCCACCACACAGAACATAAAGTAAATGTCAATAGAGACACACTGACGTAACACTACTGTCTATTTAGACTGAGGAAAAAAATGGTTACCTCACAAACCCTCCTCTCGCTGTTCACTGATAAAATGGGGCCCGTTTTCAGAGAGATGTCCCAGTGGATATCTGTTCTCTCGCATTGAAAGGACTCTCAGTGCCATTTAAAAGTATTTGGCAATCATCACAAATTACTGAAAACTAAAATAACTAATTTAGAAAGACAAATTTACACTAGATGGGCAAACTAGCTTTAATTGGTCAAATGGGTGAAAGACAATCTGGGTGTCAGATCAAGTTAGCAGAGAGTACTGTTCCAGACTTAAACTCCTCATATTTAACCCTGTATGTGCCTGATCAGAATGTCAGCCGATCCTACTGCGTCCAAAAGTTAGAGAACAATAGCACATAATGCAAAAGCATTTGCATCAATTATTATTATTTGTTTTGTGTGTGTGCATTTTCTAATTGAATATATTTTTTCATTTTATATTATTATCAGTGTAACAATTGCTAGAAATAGAACAGAATCCTTGATATTTTGTATTCATTTTTTCATAACATTCCATTCTTCCTAAAACCTTTTGAAAGAAAGTCATATTATCAAATTAATTTTATTCAAAAAGTATTTTTGTGTGTGTGCATTTTCTAATTGAATAAATTTTTAATTTTATATAATTATCAGTGTAACAATTGCTAGAAATAGAACAGAATCCTTGATATTTTCTATTCATTTTTTCATAACATTCCATTCTTCCTAAAACCTTTTGAAAGAAAGTCATATTATCAAATTAATTTTATTCAAAAAGTATTCATTCAACTGATCAAAGGTAACTTATAAGTAAAGACTTATACATTATTAGAGAAGATTTATACTTTAAATAAATGCTGCTCTTTTGAACTTCCTATTTATCAAAGAATCGTGAAAAAAAAAAAATCAGTTTCCAAAAAAATATTAAACAGTACAACTGTTTATAACACTAAATACAAAAAAAAAAAAAAGTTTATTGAGCACCAAATCAGCATATTAGAATGATTTCTGAAGGATCATGTGACACTGAAGACTGGAATAATGGCTGCTGAAAATTCAGCAACCCAGACTCATTCGAAATACGTGCTTCTAAATACATTTCTGCAACACCGTTATTAGGTACCTTACTGCACGTTTCGTAGCAGTTTCAAAGTGAAAGGTCCAGAGAGGGGCGCAAAAACATGGGTTCAATACGTGACCCTGGCACGTTTCCGTTACGTTAATATAGGCACATATTGCTGTGTTTTTTTTTTAATTACGTTGCTTCAGGTACGTTATTGCGGTGGTTCATATTTCAAATGTCCAAGGAGTGTCTCTAAAAGTTAATGCTCTATCATGTTGGAAATATCCCTTACACCAAATCCAACCCTAAACCTACCCGATAGTGTTAACAAATGCAAAAGTGATATAAAAACACATTTGTTGACACAGCCATGCTATTTTAACTTCCTTATGCAGACTTGAGCTGTTTTGTCGAACCATAGTTTCACGGGATTCGGTGCTCTTCATCTCTCAATTGCAACGCCGTATCGCGTAAGCTACTGAGCAACCCTACTGAATTAGAAAACTCATGCATATGAAGCTGGATATGCGACGCTAACCTTTAAATGTATCAGTTTTCAAATCTCGCAGCATGTTAGAATTGTTTTGAATTCATGTGTAGGTAAGTTTTTTCAGTTTTGCAGAAATGTATTTAGAGCAGTGGTTCTCAAAGTGTGGGGCGCGCCAGCCAGGGTAGGGCACGAGTATTTCAGGGGGGGGGGAGCGCGGGCCATCAGCAGAAAAAGAAAAGAAATAAAACAGTAAACAGCCAAAGGACGTAACTTAGAATGGGAGATGGATCGGTTTGTGAAAGGTAAGAGAAAAGCCATAGATGAAGTCGCACAGACCCAGGCAGGTGCTGGTCATTTAAAAGCTAAATGCAGAAAATATGACGAGGCATATCTTGCTCTCGGCTTCACTCTCTGTGTCTAAGTTATACCGGACGCTACAGTTGACGCGTCGCGCCACAACAGCTCTACACTGGACGCGACAAAGTGACCGTTGCAAATCATTTTAACTTTGTGTCAGTACATCATAAATAGATTGTCACGTCGCGCCGCAACAGCTCTACACTGGACGTGGCAAAGTGACCGTTGCAAATCATTTTAACTTTGTGCCAGTACATCATAAATAGAACAAGGCATCAGTTTACTGTCGGGGATTTGGCGTGTTGTGCCGCACCATGCCGCATCCAGTGTACACAGCGTCACTGATTATAATGAGTTCTACTGTATTTTGCCGCTCGCGTCCGGTGTAGACATGGTGTTTAATGTCGTTGGTGAGGACTGAGGAGGAACGTGTGTGTCCTATGCCTTAGCGGACAGCATGAAACCCACAATAAATAAATAAAATAAAAAAGAGAATAATAATATTATTCTCTCCATGCTATTTTTCAATGTTTCAAGTGATGCAGGTGTTTTTTCCCCTGTAGGTTTTTATTATTATTATTATTATTATTAAAAAAGCATTAATTTTTCATAATGTTTAGTGAAATTA
>NW_015549606.1:314135-326853 GCF_001515605.1 Sinocyclocheilus anshuiensis
CAGATTTGTTTATAGGTTTAAAGGGGGCCCGACCAAAAAAGTTTGAGAACCACTGATTTAGAGGCACGTATTTCCAATGAGCCTATGTTGAAATGCAGCTTTGGCACCCAGAAATAAATACATTAAAATTTCAAATGGCTATTTTAAATGTTTTAGTGTATCATATACTGTACTTTTGATTAAAAAAAATGCAGCCTTGGTGACCATAATAAAAAAATATTTCCCTCCAAAAACAGAACTGTAGTGTAAATTAGATTGTAAATGTAAGATTTTTAGTGTAGTCATTTAGCTGAATCTGAAGCTGGTCACAAGGTCAGAATCTTTTAGTTTACAGTGTACATCAATGCTGCCTCTTACCTGTAAAAATAGCCATGTTTATTAAATGAGGTTGCAGTATCTCCTTCACAGAAGGCTCTCAACTTCACAGCTATTAAAATAGTCAATGTGCTAATCTGCTTTGTGTCTATGTTAATTAACGAGCAACAGATTCCTTTCATTTAAGAGGTCATTTTGTAATCCCAACCATGCCAAGATGGGCCTTCCTAGACCAATCACCAACAGTTCAAACATTTCCAACCAAGACCTATCTCTACACAGTCATTAAACACACAAACCATAACACCACATGGTTTAAAATACCAAATAGCATAAAAATAGATTTGGTTTCAAGTTTCAGTTTAAGCGAAAAACTGATGGTAACTTTAGCCCAAATGAGTGATGTAGGACCTTGAGAATTAATGATGTCACAATTGTGCTTTCACCAAAGTGCCCTCGAACAAAACACTTCACCACAGGTGGTGGCAAGGGAATTGTCCGCGTAATTAGCATACTTGAAGTCTTTTGAATAAGAAGCTTCAGGTAAATGGCAAGGAACAAAGTCACCATTTGTTTAAAGGTGCAGTCGCATTTACCATTCATCTGCTATTTTTTTACGGGTGAAATCCAGGCATTTCAATAGGAAGTCATGTGACTGGGAATTTCACGTGAGGGCGAAAGGTGTCCCCATGCAGATTTTACAATTGGTCTCTCAAATTTGCTGCACTGACCAATAGAAAGCTGCTTGGTTTGAAAGTGACTTTTGTGTCAATGAACCTTTTTGCCCCTCAAAATTTTGCCAAAGTGAGCACACTGAAAGGCATGACAACAAAGGCTACAGTGCTAAGCTAGAGTGAATGTCAGACAAAAAGTTGACATATAAACTATTTTTTTTGCCAATGATGACATTTTCAACAGGCAAAATGATCAACAACAAACCAAAACAGGCTTTCCTAATGTTAGGAAATACAGGGAATAGCTGTGAGCTAATTTGGTGGGCAGACTGTGCGAGGCAGTTCCAGTTCAGTCCCAGTCACATGGCTCACTCACTCCCTGTTCCTGGTGCCGCTCTGATGTAAGAGGGCCTTAATTAAGCAGCAATCGATGCTGTGGGACGACACTGGAGCCTCCTAGGAGAGCACCGCCATGGAAACTACAGGTCTCCACGGCCCTGCCTTTATGGCCACATGCTTACAGCACTGACACATGCTAGCCCTCAGCACTAACTGACATCACAATTAAACCCTGACTGATTGAATAACTTAGTTTGCGGATCAACAATTTGGTTTACAACAGGAAATGCACATGGGCTGATGCTGTTAGAGAGCTATTTATTCTCCCATGGGTACAAATGAGTCACTTGGTCAATATGGTATTTATGAAACAAAATATCAAGCATGAAATTGTTAAAATTACAATTTCAATTCCAATTAAAATATACATTAAGATAGGAAGACATTTGTAAAAATTGGGAAGAACTTATTATATATATTCTTTGGCAAGGTCAGATATTAATGGATATTTTATGAAAAATCAAATTTCTCTTGATCTTTTGAAATTAAATTCAATGCACCACGTACAGAGACATTGTAAGGTGATTAAAATGGGATAAATCATAATACTCAAAACCTTACAGTTAAAAGAGCCAATTTGATTTTTCATAGAGGTATGACCTATTTATTTACTCTTGAATGAACATTAGCTGGACCAGCCTAAGAAATAATGCTTTTTTTTTACATGGTTTGAACACAATTTAGGATAAAAGCAAGGGACTTTGACTATGTAAAAACACTACCGTCCAAAAGTTTGGAACGGTATTTTTTTTTATTCAGCTAAGACACATTAAATTGATCAAAGTACAAATAAAGACATTTATGATGTCACAAAAGAATAACATGGATCAATATTTCCACAAAAATATTAAGCAGCACAACTATTTTCAACATTGATAATACAAAATGTTTTTTGAGCACCGAAGGATCATGCAACACTGAAGACTAGTAATAACTGGTGAAAATTCAGCTTTGCCTTCACAGGAATAAACTACATTTTAAAATATATCAAAATAGAAAACATTTGTTTTACATTGTAATAATATTTACAATTTATATATTTTATATTTGAATTGTGATTAAATAAATGCAGCCTGGGTGAGCATGAGAGAGAAAAAAATCTTACAATCCCCAAACTATTAAACGTTAGTAAAAAACAACTGAACTTACTAGAAACACTATGGCCTTTCTGAACAGCATTTTGCCTGAATATTAGAGATGCATCTACAGCACATTCGGTCATTTGTACTTGAGTGACTCATACCTTGTCAAATACCCTAATCCAGGAAAAACCTCATTGTTACTAATTGCCTGCCTTTGCTCTATATTTGCAGGTTATAACGTGTTGGCCTGTTTCTCTCTGTAGCAGGCAACACAGGCCTTGACTGACACAGAGACATACTAGAACAAGCACACTAGATTACTAACAGCCTATAAAACTCAGCTCAGGGCACTCAAAAAAATTTTTTTTTCACAAACTTGATCTTACACTGTAGTGCTGTATTAAAGACATAATTCTGCCTCATAAACCACTGTTTACTTCTGATATGATTGGAACACGTGGATACACAAAATGCTCTAGGAGCACATGCTCTCGTCTAAAGTAGGCAAACACAGTGTCCAAACATCTAATCCTTTATCTTATCACCATTGTGTTTGTGACAAATCGGGCACAGTTACATTCCCACTGTATAGGTTTACCATGTTACAAGTAAGTTACCTTCGTTTCCAAGTGGAGGTTCTGTTACGGTATTTTGGCACCTGGAGCTGAAAGCCAGTCAGTCATTGACAGGCATTCAGTTGAACTTTGTCAGCTGATACGATCTGTCAGCACAATACATTATTCATGAACTCCAACACCATATGAGACTTAAGCACAACTAAGAGAACAGGACCTTGGTGCGTTCTCACACAGAAAACAAATGGCAAATTTCTTCTGACCAACCTTGGACAAAAGTCAGCTTATCAAGTTCAAACAGACACATACAGAATGTAAATGAATGCAGAAAGGCAGACAATAACAGCAGGTATTTACACAGGAACCAGTGAATTAATTCTTTTGCGAGGTTGGATACAAAATGTTTTTTGAGCACCGAAGGATCACGCAACACTGAAGACTAGTAATAACTGGTGAAAATTCAGCTTTGCCTTCACAGGAATAAACTACATTTTAAAATATATCAAAATAGAAAACATTTGTTTTACATTGTAATAATATTTACAATTTATATATTTTATATTTGAATTGTGATTAAATAAATGCAGCCTGGGTGAGCATGAGAGAGAAAAAAATCTTACAATCCCCAAACTATTAAACGTTAGTAAAAAACAACTGAACTTACTAGAAACACTATGGCCTTTCTGAACAGCATTTTGCCTGAATATTAGAGATGCATCTACAGCACATTCGGTCATTTGTACTTGAGTGACTCATACCTTGTCAAATACCCTAATCCAGGAAAAACCTCATTGTTACTAATTGCCTGCCTTTGCTCTATATTTGCAGGTTATAACGTGTTGGCCTGTTTCTCTCTGTAGCAGGCAACACAGGCCTTGACTGACACAGAGACATACTAGAACAAGCACACTAGATTACTAACAGCCTATAAAACTCAGCTCAGGGCACTCAAAAAAATTTTTTTTTCACAAACTTGATCTTACACTGTAGTGCTGTATTAAAGACATAATTCTGCCTCATAAACCACTGTTTACTTCTGATATGATTGGAACACGTGGATACACAAAATGCTCTAGGAGCACATGCTCTCGTCTAAAGTAGGCAAACACAGTGTCCAAACATCTAATCCTTTATCTTATCACCATTGTGTTTGTGACAAATCGGGCACAGTTACATTCCCACTGTATAGGTTTACCATGTTACAAGTAAGTTACCTTCGTTTCCAAGTGGAGGTTCTGTTACGGTATTTTGGCACCTGGAGCTGAAAGCCAGTCAGTCATTGACAGGCATTCAGTTGAACTTTGTCAGCTGATACGATCTGTCAGCACAATACATTATTCATGAACTCCAACACCATATGAGACTTAAGCACAACTAAGAGAACAGGACCTTGGTGCGTTCTCACACAGAAAACAAATGGCAAATTTCTTCTGACCAACCTTGGACAAAAGTCAGCTTATCAAGTTCAAACAGACACATACAGAATGTAAATGAATGCAGAAAGGCAGACAATAACAGCAGGTATTTACACAGGAACCAGTGAATTAATTCTTTTGCGAGGTTGGTCTGATCTAATAAAACAGCAGAATACAATTTCACACATTTAGAAACAACTCTGTAACTTGTTCAAGGAAGTTTTGTCTAGAAAGACACTTTTTCCTTGTGTACACAGACACTTGAGTCAGAGAATCAGGTTACACTGAACAATCATAACAAGCAAGAATAAGAAAGGTAAAAGTCTCAACACTTGACTTGAGTGGAAATCGTAAAGCCAACAGGATCCACCATTATGAATTTTTCACTACTGTCACACATATCTCCTTGCTCTTCTTCAGTTCTATCGACATGATAAAGTGATCGTTACCATTGGAGAGAAGCACAGTGTTCCACAACTGATATCATTCCAGTGAAAACCAGCAATACTACATTAAAAATAGAGAAGACAGTGTTCAGAAAATACATGCCCTCAAAACCAGATGTGTCAATGAAAATGACCGAAACTAGGGGGCAAGGTCTGATTTATGGCTAGTGTAAAATCCCATAGTGTGCACTGAGGGAAAGGATGATGCCTTACTATAATTGTCTGATTTATCCAAATGATTTGTAGCATACGGACTACTTATTAGGGCTGCACCAATATAACAATTATGGCCGATAACTGACCATTAACATTAAAATAATAATAGCTTTATGTTGACAATAAATAAATGGTCAATAATAAAATTCTACACTATTTTATCTAAATACATTAAATATTAACCACAATGTTTTTTCCCCCCGGTCATTTTAAAATGCATATTAAGTTGATTTATACAGCCCAAAAACAAAATGTACAAATTCATTTTGAGATTTGCCAAACATTACATTTGTTGTCAAATTATTACTGTTTTTCAAAACCAACTTTAAAGCTACAGGATAAGCAACGTTTTTCATAAACATTTTTGTTATACTGGTTGAAAATCTCTTCATATTCTGATAGATAATAGCTAATTAAATGATAGGGTGGCCTACCTGCCTGTCTACCTATATACTTGCATACCTCCACACAACCAAAAGGGTGTTTTTCTGTATTTCACTGCAGAAGTGCAAGCCAAAACTTTCTGTGTATTTGGCAAAAAGACTTGCCAAAATTTGATGGAATGGAGTTTCAATCGAGCCAATGAACTTGCAGTTTCTTCTTGACAGTTAGGCTAAACTACAAGTTAAACAAATTCCTAATATGTTGGGTAATTTATTGAAAGTAGCTTACTTTTACCTGTTGAGACATGCCTTTATAGATCCTTAAGAGCTGTGTTTGTGATGTTTGAATTGGGAGTGAAGCGCGAACATTTGTTCGAAAATATTCTTTTTTTTTTGTAATTCTGCTATGGTGACACAAAGAATTGGGAAATTAACAATTACATATCCAATATTGATGCCAATAATTTTAAATATCTCTAATATCGGTCAAAAACCGATATGGTACCGATATGCTGTACATTCCATTCCTACTATTTATTGTAGTTTTCAATGTGTTTTCATTTTGTTTTTGTTGAACAAAGTAATATACATTTATAATATTGCCCATTAAACAGTTATTGGCCATAACATTAAAATAATTATCGGTTGTGGTCATAGTTTCATTATTAGTGCATCCACATTTTTATTTATTTATTTATTCATTTTTTAAAAAGCACAAAACAACAATGTCCTCCTTGCAGGGACTGGTGCTACACTAGGACACAAAGAGGCTCAAAATGTGATAAATTCTGCCAAATGAAGCATGTATCTTCAGGTATGAAGTTAATTTTCAGTGTTGGTGGCATAATGACAGACACATGTTCCTACCTCTGTTTCTTGTTTTCCACCATATGGACCATATGGATTTTGATGGACCGTGCTGTGCTGTGCTATTGCTACCCAATACAGTTTTTAAATCAAAAATAGACTTTACAACTATTCTCATGGATCTTCCCATTTCATTATTTGGTAAGACATGGGGCAACTTTTTGAGCAATTTTGCTGGGCAACTTTTTTGAGTAATGTTGCTTGGGCACTTTCCCATTGAGAATGGGTAACAAATTTCTATCTGGATAATTTAGATCGGTTGTGGGCCCTGTGTCTCACCTGGTTGCCCGTTGAAGTTGCCTAGCAACATTGCTCAAAAAGTTGCCCCATGTATCATCAGCCTAAAGCCCCGAGCGACTTTTTCGCTGAATGTCGCTAGACTCTGTGCTGTGAAGACGCTTGTGGGCGTTCCTACTGTCGCTCTAATGTTATTGGTAGACTGCACGTTTGGACATATCTTTAGAAAATGCAATCACAAACTATATATATTGCCGGTAAAACTAAGATATCATTCTAATATGACTAGGAATTAGACTAAAAAAAAAAAAAAAAGTACCATTCTGCTGTTGAAGAGTGTTGTTATATAAACTACAGCAGTGCTCGTGCATTAAATCATTAACCAGTGCTAAACTGCTCACTGCATCATATAATTAACAACTCGAACCATCAATGTATGAATCAAACTCACTTAGACAGCCAACAGTTTATTTTCTACACATTTTTTTATATATCCATGTCTGTGGTTACAGTAAAATCATATAAAACAGTGAAATTGCTCAGGAAATCTGTCCCGTCTTGCCTGTACTCGAGACAGTGACGTGTGAGCGCCACTGACAGATTCTTCACTCCTATTGGTTGTCGCTCGTGAAATTCGCTGTTCATTTGCATAAAGTTATAAATTTCTTAACTTTTGTCGCTTGACTCGCATTGCTTGACACGCCCACATTCTGTCGCCAATGGTCACTGTCGCTCGTGTCGCCAGCTCTCCATTGAAAATGAATGGGAGCATGATGCTTTGTCGCTGTGTTGCTGGCAGTGTGAACGGGGCTTAAGGCTTTACATGACACTAAAGTGTGTGCAAAAGAGTGGTTAGTGAAGCATGCTGAATCTAGACTGACTAACCACATCATCAAATGACCTCTCCCACCAAAATCTATCATACACATCTCCCAACTTTGAAGAAGATGTCATAAAAAGCTGACCTGCACTCAAAAAACTTCATGATGCTCTGTCAAGGTCTCACAAAACTTTACACATTCCAACCCGAATTAATGTAATCTTTGTGTTTGTACAGGATTTTGAAACTTTCGGCTGAAATGAAAGAAAAACACGCCTGCCTTCAGACTCAAACAGCGATGAAGAGTATTATCCTCTCTTTATGAACTACAACTAATCCTTCACAAACAATGCTGAACATATTTCTCCCTTTCTTTTGTTCACACAATCCTGGAGTCTCAAAGTGTTAATGGTTTACCCTAATATCCGGCTTACAAATCGATTTTGACTTTTTGTATTTTGGTTTGGCCTTTAATGCAATCCTGCAATATTATCTTAAGTACTGTTAAACTAAGCTAATACATTTTTTTCACTAGGCTTATTACAGGCTGAAAGCATGAATGCAAACATGCCACTGTAGTCTAGGTGACAACAACAAACAAAACTGCATGCAACTTTTTCTTAAAAAAAAGATTAGTTAGGTGTGTCGACACAGATGCATGCAATCATAACAAGATTTCTTCCATTACAATCAATAGAGCTGTCTACCCTGGGAACTGTGATGATGTACTTTCAGTTGACAAACTCTCTATATCTACTCTGGCTACTTTATTTTGTATGCAGCTCGAGTCATAGCATGATGACACCTCCCGCCATTTCCTGTCCTCTTTCTGATACCAGTGTTGTTAAAGCTAAAAATAAAATGATTAAATGAAATTAAACAAACATTTAAAATAATTTTCTTTAATTGAAATAAGGCTGAAATAAATACAAATTCTAGATGATAAACTTTAAAAATGTAAACAAAATAAAAAAAAAAGTTGCCTTGACAAATAAAATAAGTTGAAGTACTACAAAAAACTCAAATAAAAATAGATTAAAGACATACCCTGTTAAGAGCTGTGCTACAGTTTAAGATAAATGACTGAATTCAGTTTAAACACTACTACGAAGTTTTTATAAGTTTATAAATGGATGTAAAAGGCAGCTCAGCACACGTGTTTAGTGTGATTTGGTGAATGGAAAGGAATGGGTGGAAACCCCCCATTTATACACAGCAACAATCAAAAAGTGTTTACGGTACAATAGATAGACCAGGTTATCTCACCAAAACACACATAATAACTGTTTTATGCATCATACTGGCAGTGTTTATAAACCACAGACATGCAGCCACAGATCCAGCACAAAAGGAGGTGGGAAAGCAGGAGAACTTGTCAAAATAAAGAGCATGGGTTAAAAGAACTCGTGAGATTATAAGACAATAAGTGCTGCTGTTGTGACCAGACAATGCTGATATACAGCCTTGCAGAGTGTTTAAAAACCAACCACACACTCTCACGCTCTCTCTCTCTCTCTTTACTTCTGTGCCATGTGAATGTGTGCGTGTATGTGTGTGAGAGAGAGAGTGTGGGGAGGTCCCAGGGCGGGGTTGTCAATTGAGAAGTGTGAAGCTCTTTCCGGAACCCATGATTGAGCAATCCAGTTTGACCTTGTAAAGGTCACAACACTGCAGCCATGTTTTGCATATCAAAGCCATTTGTGTCAAAGAACACAAATATCTAGCGGGTGAGAATCAGCTTGTGTAAGGCATAAACTGTGAAAAATGTAGTCAATAGAAACATTTCACGTCGTATCACCCATATGTCCATCTCTTGATTTATAAAGCGTTAACAGCATGACAGTTTGCTACTGAAGGTCCAATCTGATCTCAGAAGAAAACGTAACTATTTTACAAGGTGGCGAATTTGTATGAAATGTGTAAGATTTGTTCAAAAACATGCAATTTTTTGAAAAAGTGTAAACTCCTAAACTTAAGTGGGAAGTAAGCAGACTGTACGCAAATGTACAAATAATGTCATACTAATTCAGACGAATTAGCCACAAATTTGCCAAAGAGAATTGCCATGAGAGTGTGTTGGGAGTTCTGAGTGGATGATTTGCCCTACTGAAACCACTAAAAAAAGAAAAAGCATCCATATATTATCCACTGGATTTTCTTCTATTACCATGGTCTGTCTGAATACTCAGTTCTTACTGGTTGGAAGGTGTGTGTTAAAAAAACATTTAATGCACAATTCCAATCAGTTTAATCACTGTTCCAATGAATGCAATGCCTTTTGATAAGTGTTATATTTTACAAAGAATCAGCAATTTGTTATATTAAAGACCTTTTTTAAATGTAAAGTAGGCAACACCAAAGCTCCAAAAGTATAAAAAATGTATTTAAAAAAAAAAACTGTCGCATAGCGTGACGTTTCGAGCATGTAGGCTCTTCATCAGACGTCTGATGAAGAGCCTGCGTGCTCGAAACGTCACACACTCTATGCGACAGTTCATTTAAAAAAAATAAATAATTTGGGATACTTTTGGAGCTTCGGTGTTGCCGACTTTACATTTAAAAAAAGGTCTTTTCCACTTGTTTCTTAGTTGAGCACCCAGTTGAGATCGATGTGTGTGCTTTTGCCTGCTCTTTATATTAAAGACCTTGCCTTCAGCTCATGTCAAAGACATTAACCATGATTTGCTTTCCATTACTAATCAGAAGCAGGAATTCTCATTTGATTGGACAAAATTTTTGAAATAACCCCTTTATTCTGGAGCAATTTATTCTGGAAGACAAATAGTTATTATTAATTATATATTTTATTATAAAATGTCATATGTAATATGTACTATGTATTATTATTTTTTTGTTTATTTTAATAATAATAATAATATTTAATAATAATAATAATAATAATTTATTTTAATAATAATAATAATACTTTATACAATTGTATATATGCTAAAAATAATTGTATTACATTTTAAAATCAATAAGTACATATACAGAACCTAAAAGCTAACAAGACTAAAAGTCACAATACTCCTATTTTATTTCATTGGGTCCTTGACCAGATGACTAAACTCTAGAGCCCTTAGCCCACGTTTTTACCATCACAGGAAACCAACTGGACCATGAGCAAGCACCACAATGAAAATGACAAAGTCCACATTATTATCAAACCTTTTAGTACCGTGCGTAAGGCCGATAAACCCCAACCCAAGGACTCCAAGAAGCAAGGATTGTAATTCTTATCTAATGGTACATCATGACTGGTACCTGCAATTTACAAGCTATCTCTGGCAGTAGTAGAAATCGGTTGGCAGAATGGTGGCCACCTAGAGCGGATACAGTTGTCATGCAACATGAGTGGGCAGACTAATCTTTCGTACAAGACGAAACCTTCATGGTGGTGTACATTTCGACTGGCTGATGCAGACACAAAGCAGGTTTTTTAACCAGGGAGTACAGATGATATGCCTTCAAAGTGCTACAGATTACATTATACATAAAGTAAAAGAGATCACTGAGTCCAAGAGACTGAAGGACCATTAAGTCTCTGTTATAACTTTCATAAAACCTTGAGGTGATAATGAGGTTACATGTTCATATACATACAGTATATAAAAAGAGAACTGAAACTATTTATGCAATGATTGTGGGGATAAACACATAATTTAAGCTTTTTGGGGGGAAACCTCAAGGAAATAAATACACATTATAACAAGACTGAACCATCTTGTTACTCACAGGGTCTGCGGGTCCACAGAACTCCCGAAAGGTTCTGGGTGCGTCGGTAGCATGGATCTCCAGGGCCATGCAAGGTCCGGAACAAAGTTCATCCACCATATTCTGCAACACAAGCAGTCAAGAGTTAACGATTTCCCTCGGTCTACCTGCGGTGATTTTTTTGTTTATTTTAATAATAATATTTAATAATAATAATAATAATAATTTATTTTAATAATAATAATAATACTTTATACAATTGTATATATGCTAAAAATAATTGTATTACATTTTAAAATCAATAAGTACATATACAGAACCTAAAAGCTAACAAGACTAAAAGTCACAATACTCCTATTTTATTTCATTGGGTCCTTGACCAGATGACTAAACTCTAGAGCCCTTAGCCCACGTTTTTACCATCACAGGAAACCAACTGGACCATGAGCAAGCACCACAATGAAAATGACAAAGTCCACATTATTATCAAACCTTTTAGTACCGTGCGTAAGGCCGATAAACCCCAACCCAAGGACTCCAAGAAGCAAGGATTGTAATTCTTATCTAATGGTACATCATGACTGGTACCTGCAATTTACAAGCTATCTCTGGCAGTAGTAGAAATCGGTTGGCAGAATGGTGGCCACCTAGAGCGGATACAGTTGTCATGCAACATGAGTGGGCAGACTAATCTTTCGTACAAGACGAAACCTTCATGGTGGTGTACATTTCGACTGGCTGATGCAGACACAAAGCAGGTTTTTTAACCAGGGAGTACAGATGATATGCCTTCAAAGTGCTACAGATTACATTATACATAAAGTAAAAGAGATCACTGAGTCCAAGAGACTGAAGGACCATTAAGTCTCTGTTATAACTTTCATAAAACCTTGAGGTGATAATGAGGTTACATGTTCATATACATACAGTATATAAAAAGAGAACTGAAACTATTTATGCAATGATTGTGGGGATAAACACATAATTTAAGCTTTTTGGGGGGAAACCTCAAGGAAATAAATACACATTATAACAAGACTGAACCATCTTGTTACTCACAGGGTCTGCGGGTCCACAGAACTCCCGAAAGGTTCTGGGTGCGTCGGTAGCATGGATCTCCAGGGCCATGCAAGGTCCGGAACAAAGTTCATCCACCATATTCTGCAACACAAGCAGTCAAGAGTTAACGACTCCCCTCGGTCTACCTGCCTGTACCAATGAAAGAGCTTATTATCTGAACAGACCTTGGGAAGACATTGGAGCAGCTGGAGGACTCAAGTTACCAGTGTGAAGGATGTCAAAGCAAACAATTGTTGCTATTGTTCTTGGAACAGGTAATCTGCAACAAGACTAGTTCTCATTCTGTTAATCTGGTTTGATGAGATGGCCTGATTTTAGCGTGTATAACTTTGTGGGGGTGAATGTGAAGTGTCCATCATGCACAGATCACTAAACAGCCCATGAGCCACTTTCACATATAGTTACGGTGTCCACAATGGCAACTTTTTAATTTTAGATTTCAAAAATAATAAGCAGTTTTAGATACTTTTTTTTTTTTTTTTTTTTTTTAAAATG
>NW_015549606.1:326933-327541 GCF_001515605.1 Sinocyclocheilus anshuiensis
AGCAGTTTTTGAAACTTTTTTTTTTTTTTTTTTTTTTGAAAATGGCAGCTTTAACCATTTTTAGATCTCAAAGACATTACGCCTTTAAGATAAACCTGTTAACAATGTATATTCCTTCAAAATGTAATATTTCAAAATCAAACATTTCTGACATATACAAAACAAAAATCGCAAATGCTATATAACCACTAAATTACCATCATAAACTATTTGTAAGTCTGCATGAGTCATGAGTAACTGTTAAAAAAAGCAATGCCATGGAAGAACAATTTTGGGTTTCCCAAAGAACCTTTTCTTAGTGTGAAGAACATTTTAATAATCTAAAGAAACTTTTTCCACAATAAAGAACATTTTGTGCGATAGAAAGGTTCTTTATGAAACCATAAATGCAAAGAACCTTTATTTTTAAGAGAGGTTAAAAGTTAAAAGAGAGGTTATGGTTAAACAATGAAGATAAAGAAGAATTAAAGAGCTTCCCCATTTTCCTCGAAATCTGCACTTCATTATCAGTGTGCATGTAACCACAACCTCCACAACCCAATATGAGCAGTGTTGTTACAATGATATGACAATGACATGATGCAATGATGACAGGGAATATATATATA
>NW_015549606.1:328020-340792 GCF_001515605.1 Sinocyclocheilus anshuiensis
GATTTTAGCAAATGGCTGCAATATAACAAAGAGTGAAAAATTTAAGGGGGTCTGAATACTTTCCGTACCCACTGTATATATATATATATATATTATTGAGTATTTGAATGCAATTGCTTTTATGTTCTTAAAAGGTTTATGCTAATAGTGGAGATTATATTTTAGTTTATTATAAAATTATTACCAAAGGCTTTGCCATATATTACATAACAAGAGGAGGAGTCATTGAGTGATGACATGGAAACATGTAGCAAAATACATCATACAATATTGGGAAGATCACTGTGTTCACTATATTATAACTCCACAGAAACTTCACAAGTTCTAAAAGCCAGCATTGAAGAGAGAAAAAGGTACTGTTGTTCTTTGTACTGAACTGTGTTAAAGTATCACGATAAGATCTGCTTGGCACTGGTGCACTTTGTTCCAGCAGCCAGAGTAAGACAATTAAATTACTTTACTAATGCATTTTTGCAGAACACTATCATTAGTTCCCACTCTCTCAATGTTTAAACTCACACTGTTATAGTAGCGGCAAGCTCAGTGCAAGTGTTTCATGGGCACTTTGCACCTGCAGTGTGCAGACTTGTGCTTTTGTGATTGTGAGGCAATCAATATGTTGATGAGACAGTTTTCATGGCAACAGACTCCAAAATAGCCTCTGGCTTCAATGACCCAGAACCGAAATTGGCTTATATTTGGTCTAAAAGACTTGTGCAGACGTTATCAGAATAAATGATTGCTATTCGGCTGAAATTCAAAAGACTAGAGCGATTTATTGAAGCTTAATAGCCAACAGGAATGTGAAGGTTGTTCCCCTGAACCGAAATTCCATATACTGTGACGTAACACTGTGTCCAGAACAGGGAAATTGCCATGAGGTGAGTATTCATATATTTTAAAGAGGTTTGCAGGAGACAGGTGCACATGTGGTTACGACATGCTTTGGCGACTACGCCTTCTCTAAATGAATAATTAAGCATAACTGGAATCACATGTGAGCTAGAAAAGGAAAAACTGAACTTCTTTGTATGGACCTTTGAACTGACTACTATATAGTAGGCATAACAAATAAGGGGGTTATTAATGCTTTTGGCTCACTTTATTTTATGCACTTATATAAAAAAAACAATGAATTGTTAGGTACAATGTACTTACTGTATTCGTGCGGTATTGCAAAACACAAACACACTATTGAGTTGGGATATGGTTAAGGTCAGGGACAGGTTTAGTTGTAATATCAACAAGTATATACAGTAAGTGCACTGTATCAAATGATTAAATTAAATGTCAGTGCATAGTACTAAAATGACATTTTCTTTAGTGGACTGAAATCATAGAAGAAAGTGCAGCAACATATACTTACAGTGTACTCGGCTGCAACCCCTTTATAAACCTCCAAAAACTCCTCAGCATTTACTCGATCCATGTTGAACTGTAATAAAACCAGATCAGTTTGATTACTGAATAAAAACAAACTTAACACTTACAGGGACATTGTAAAAAGGAGTGAATATAGTAAAAATCAAGATATTACATTATATATGACAATATAATATATAATATGATTCCATCATTCAGGATAAAGCAGCAAGAATATTTATTTTCACAAACAAAATCAACGTATTAATAATTTTTGACTGGAAAATGACCCATTTGAGTGGGTTATCCAACACACTAGAGATAAAATCTCTAAGCCAGCTATTCCAAAAGACCATTATCACTGTCTGATATTCTTTTTATAGACCACCAACTCAATCCTGGACATACATGCTTTCTAATAGTAACAAAACCTTCATTGATCCACTCTAGCCCAGGGGCATCCTCTGTACACTATTTTCAGCAGGGTCAGGTGACAAAGCTGCAGCGCTGTAATTGGTCAGCAGAGGACTCATTTGGAGATGTGGGAGGCTACTGATCTGGTGGCAGATTGCATGGTCGATGACGGGGTCAGGTTACACCAAAGGGAAACATAATTGTGTTTGCCCTTGGTTCATAGAGAGACTCTATTTTCACTTCTCTTAGCTTGCTATTAGTTTGGTCATTTGTTCTGTTAAAGAGAACTGATCTAATATCCATAAAATATGTATATCTTTCTTTAAAATTATTTTTTTTTAATTATGTCAACTTTATTATTTTAAAATACTGTTTGTATGTTAATAAAAGTATTGCTATTATATGTAAGCTTCATCAGTAACACTTTAGTATAGGCACCAATTCTCACTATTGACTAGTTGCTTATTAGCATGCATATTATTAACAGATTGGCTGATTATTAGTACTTATAAAACACATATTCTGCATGACAATATTCTACATCCATAATCCTATCCAATACCTAAACTTAACAACTAACTTACTAACTATAATAAGTTAATAAGCAGCAATGGGAGTTTATTAAGTCAAAAGTTGTAGTTAATTGTTTGTTAAAGGTGAGAATTGGACCTTAAAGTAAAGTGTGACCGCTTCATCTAATTGTAACATTCAATGTGTTTCTTTACTCGCCAACATTATTGGCTAAAAAATTCAACTAAAGTACGTACCATTTGTAGGGCAGATATCTCAAATCCATTTTCTATAATTGACTTAAGGATCTTTCCCGTCAACGCTGAAAAAAAAAAAAAAAAAAATTAAAATGAAAGATGTTCACTTAAACTAACTGTCTTGAATACAGTTGTACATTTTATAAATATCTCTCTAAATCATATACAGAACTGCAATTGCAAGACTTGAGTATTTTAAATCATTCTCCACATATAAAACTGTATTCTCCACATATGAAACTGTAGAATGTCTATACATTCTATGTAATACAGAACATATAATAAATAAATAATACATTTATTCAATTTATTTAATAAATAAATACATTTATTTATTTTATTTATAAATAATAAATAATTTAAAGAATTATAATAAAAAACAATTTTAAAAATGAAGATTAAGTCTTACATTAAGGGAATTTTTTCAGGCTTAATAAATAACAAATAATATTTTTTTAATGAATATTACAGTTATAGGTAAAGCGTGTAATACTAATAAATATATTTTAACAATGCAAAATTGATGTTTTCCCTTTAAGGACAGCAAAGTATAGTACAGGGTATATTCACGTTTTAGGAAATAACTTGCACTTCTAAGAGCAGACTAATCATTAGATGGAAGTCTAATGATTAAGGATTTAAGATGCTAACACAAAGGTTTCAAGTTCAATGCCAAGTAGCAGTGACCTAGAAACTCATGTGATCCTGCTCTATCGACTATGCGCCCTTGCTCTAGGGTGACTGTCCCTGCAGTTAAACAACTATATGTTGCATTGGCTGCATCAGTTAAGTGGCAAGTAAGACTTTTGACCTTCTGTTTAACCGATATGATCATGCAGAGTTAAAGGCCAACAAACAGTTCACGAGATCATGAAGGAGTGACTTCAAAGGACAGACTTTGATCTCAATAACGCGAGAGTGAATTTCTAAGTCTGCTCCTTTGGACTGAGTGCTGAGAGACTGTATTAATAAAGGGCACAGTGGGGTATGTATCGATTAGCACTGAATTAGGAGTTTGTGGTCTCAATTTCAGCAAGTAGTACAAAATAAACTATGTATTATGTTTCCAAAGCACATATTTAATCAGAGCATGTAACATATTTCAGGCAATTCAATTTGCAGTGTTTTTTTCTCTCATATCCTTAAGAGAAAGGGCAAATACTACACAGCACAAATTAAATGTGATTTCACTCATATTTCAATAGCTGAAAAGGGCAAGGACAGACAACCTGTTTAACATTTCCATATTTAAAATGACATCTTTAACCTTTTATAAGAAATTAGAGAGAAATTATTAAATGCGGTATGGCCATGCACCATAGCAACTGCCCTAGAGAATTTTCTTTTGTCACATAAATGACATCTTCACACATCTCTGACCCTAAAGGTTTCAATTCTGACAGCAGCTTCCAGACAAAATCTGCCCTGTTGCTAGGCAATGGTATCAGCACTGCCTGGCTACACATTTGTCTACTCCAGTCATGAGCTAGTTCAAAACAAATCAAACTGCTTTTCTATTAGCTGAGACGTTTCAGTTTAAAAAATAAGGATTCATTGGAGGACATTTACAAATGCTTAAAACTTCACATTGTTAAAGTGACTTTGGCCAGTACTTTCGAAAGGAAGTCAAATCTGCTTTGAATGTCTAATATAACAGGCTGGACTTTTATAGATGCATCCAGCTACAGCTAACTTTAGTGTTATAGACTTTGAACCGTATGGCGTGAATCTCAGAATACATTAATGAATGGTGACCAAAGTTTAAGCCATTTCACACTGACCTTGAAGACAACATTAACCATCTAGAGAAACTCACTTCACACTGCACACTAGGTTAATCATTGTAATCTATTAAAAGAACAGAGAAAGTTGCTATTCAGCAAGGATGCATTAAATTGATCAAAAGTGACAGTAAAGACACTTTTGTATAATTTTACAAAAAAATGATATTTAAGAATAAATGCTATTATTTTAAACGGTCTCTTTATCAAAGTATCCTGAGAAAAAGAAATGTAGCACAGTTTCCACACAAATATTAAGCAGCTTAACCGATGTCAACATTGATAATAATTCGAAATAGTTCTTGAGCATCAAATCAGCCTATTATAATCATTTCTGAAG
This sequence comes from Sinocyclocheilus anshuiensis, assembly GCF_001515605.1. Classification (NCBI taxonomy): domain Eukaryota; kingdom Metazoa; phylum Chordata; class Actinopteri; order Cypriniformes; family Cyprinidae; genus Sinocyclocheilus; species Sinocyclocheilus anshuiensis. Next base: position 332,685 of record NW_015549606.1, read on the forward strand.
AATCATGTGACACTGAAGCTGTTAAAATATATATAAAATAGAAAGCAAATATTTTAAATTGTGATAATACTTCATAATATTACCATTTTTACTATATGTTTGATCAAATAAATGCATTCTTGGTGAGCATAAAGGACTTCAAAAACATTATAAAATCTTACCGACCCCAAACTTCTGAACTTTAGAGTATACAATAAAATGCACAATATATTGTGCATGTTTTTAATTTGTAGCAGTGCTGCTGCTAAAATTCTTAAGGGTTCAGGGCAAAATTTACATGGGTGATGACGGCTTTGTGACGAGAAACGGAAAACATACAATTACACAATCCAATCTTATGCAATGCGACATTTCACAGAGACTGGTTTCGAGTGAAAATACAGTTGAGGGATGCGAACAACATGCTATTGTAGTCTTTAATCCAAAAGTAATGTTACAACACAAGGTGAACCAAGCCACATGACTATCCTGAACAAATGAACAGAGCGGTTGCCAAATAATCTGTCTAATTACAATCATGTAGCCGCTCTCTCAGCGGGGACTTTCATTACTGGCTATTTTTATTTACTCCTTTCGCAAAGCTGGTGGGCTCTAGACCTCCAATCAAAAGGTAATCAGGACTGCAATCCTTTTTAAATCACTGGTTGCCAGCACTTTTGATGAAGGTCCAGAGAGCAGATGCACTGCAGGAGGAGGTTGATAGCTGGAATATGAGTGTGGGTGTGCGATTGGATGGAAAATTTGGTGACTAATAGAGAGTTGACACAATGCTAACAGGCGAAATGATGTTGAGTAAAAGCAAAAAGAGAGACCATAAGACTTCAGTGTTCTTCTTTCAATACAATCTGACATTTCTGAATGTTTCTGAACAATTTTGATGAGACTGAGATATGCAACATGAAAAGGACATTCAAAGTGAAGGATTGAAACCAACATATAATGTGTCAAAACTGCAGAAGGTCTTGAAGCATGTATTGTTTGTGTTCGTCTGTTTTTGGGGCTCTGCGTGTCTATGTGTAACATTCCCTCCAGGTTAATCAGCCCACAGCAATATACAAAACCAACTTGGGGCCTGCTTAGTCCACAACCACTATGTGAAATATCTACCTCAGGCCTATCGAGAGGATTTGAGATTTCACAGGTCAGTGCCCTGGCGGCATGCTCCATGAACAGGGATCAGGAGACGGATTTGGACAAATCTGGAGAGAAGGCTTGGTTAAGAGTACACACTGGCTTTGGGGGTTTTATACTCGTCAACATATAACAAGCAAAACAGCACTAGGCCAGGAGGGAATAAAGACAGTTACATAAGGAGAAGACAATCACGAAAGGACCAAATGACTCTGAAGTAGCACCTTCGCTAACTAAACTGCTCTTTTCATTCATGAGAACTGGGTTTCTACACTTCCACCAAACTCACCACTTTGGGTTCACTTTGAAAAGGAGACTTTTTTTGTTTTTTGGAAGAGTAGTTTTTAAAATTCTTCATGGGCCTGGTCTATTTTACTTGAGGTCTTCAAAAGACCACTTTTAAAAGTAAATGGTAATTAATCTACACTGAACATAACAGAATATAATAAAAAGTTAAATGTGTCTGGATTCAATCAGATTTACTGAACAGAAAGTATTGGTTGTATGCCTGTCATTGACAGATGTCTTTTTTTCCAACAATGAGTGAGTAATTTGCTCTGTAGCGACAGGCCACAATAAAACAGCCATAACTATGGTTTCTGAGCAAGTTTGGCACTCTATCTACGCAACATTCCCATTCCCAGATGGAAAATATGGTTAACCGTTACACTTTATTTTAAGGGGTCCTTGTTACAGTGTAAACAGTTAAGTACCGAGTAATATTAATTAACTACATGTACTTACTATTTGGTTAGGGTGTGGCTTAAGGTTATTTGCATGTAATTATGCATAATTTATTATTATAATAGTAAGTACATGTAACGAGTAACAAGGACACCTTAAAATTAAAGTGTTACCGAAAATATATATGACAGAATATAGTAAAAAAATATTTTAGAGCCATAATCTGGAAATTGCATAATTATTTTTGAAATTTTCATGACTTTCCAGGTCTGGTTTTAAATGTTTCTGATATTTCCAGAATGCTGGAACCCTGGCAGTTGCACCAACACTTTTGCCATGCATCACCAAGCTTCTTACTCCCAATGTGAGCAGTAACCTGTTAATGTGGAGGCTAAATCAAATATGTGCTGCTTTCATGTACAAAGTGAAACAGCTTGATATGATCTAATGGCACTCACACATGTTTCATGGCAAGGTTTTGAGTAACTATTAGATAAACTCCTGGACCAGCATTTAAGAGAATATAGCCTGAGTAACTAGGATGGGAATGATGGGCTATGACATACCAGGAGTGTCTTACCAGTGCACTTATAAACAGAGATGGGTTAATAATACACTACTAACAGCACATTACAAATAGCAAATAATTAACTATGCTATATCTCATCTATAATAGGTTATCTCAAAGACACCTGATTAGAAATGATGATTATATCATCAGTGTGTGTGTGTGTGTGTGTGTGTGTGTGTGTGTGTGTGTGGGTGTGTGGGTTTACCTTCTGAGATGGCATGAGGTTTAATGATACAGCAGGTGCAGTCTGAGTACTTTGCTGTGTTGGAGGGACCGTGACCAGTAGTGGAAGGGAAGAAGAACTCCAGCTCCTATATAGTATAATTAAAAACACATAACCCAATCATTTCCTTTGCCTTTATTAGCATATCACTGGAAAAAAAATGATCAACAAGATTGTGGGCTTGATTAATTGCTATTGACAGTTGCTTTTTTGTTACCCGTGCAGCAGATGCCAATGAGTCTGACCCATGTCCTGCATTCTTAGTGCCATCGGTACCAAACTGGCCTCTGAGACTATTCGCTGCATCTTTTTGTGCCACGCCAGAATCAGTCGGACCCAGAACTTTTCTCCAGGTTGTCACTGCCTCATTTCCCATCAGCTCCATAGCAACCACGGGACCGGAGCTCACAAACTGCACCAAATTACTGTTGTTGAAGAAGACAACTGGCTTTAGCAACTTTTGCTATGGTGTTTATGATTAAATTTGCGGTTAAAAACACGCAGTGTAATGCAAAGTCATGCCAAAGTCACTGTGACAATCTTGTTCAGGTGTCAGAGTCTCCTTCAAAAGCAGCCCTTACATATAAGTCAATCATTGACTCAGGAAAGACTCACTTGAAAAAAGACTTTGACTGATGTTCCATGTAAAAGTCTGCTGCCTGCTTCCTGTAAGAAAGCCATAAAAGAACACAGGGTTAATAAGTGATCTCCAAACCCCAACATCTCTTGATTGACTCCTATAGTGAAATAGAATACGAAATTAAGAAACTAAAAGTTTCATCTTCATATTACCCTTTTGTTGTAATTCTATAATTTATTAATTTGATGATGCGTCAGCTAGTCCAAGAAATGAGATAATATGCTTAACACAACTTCCACATCTTCATTCTCTGACAAAGACTGTCTCTGTCAATGAACAGCTGCTTGCTACTTTGAGGAAAGGTTAAAGCAGCAAAACCTGACCAGGTTAAAACAACAGTCTATCAGAGAAACTCTCCATGTCAGCATATTTCAAGATGAAAAGGAAAGATTAACCTTCAGAATTCACTGTAGCCATTTTGGATCATATTTTCTGCCAAATACATAAATGTTAATTTACTGTGAAATGGTTTAGCGCTGATGGGGTGTCTACAAATATACAAGGACATCCAAAAGATCTCCAAATGTTATTCCTCCTTATACAATCATAAGCTATTATGACTGACACAAAATTATCTGACTTCCCTTGAATATTTTTTTTTTAAATGTTGCATGTTGTTGGGCAAGTGCTGTTATTGTTAACTAAAACTAAAACCATTAAACTATTAACAACTATTAAAAATGTTTTTGGGAATTGTAATGAAACTGAAAATAAAATACATAATATAAATACTGAAACTGAAATAAAAATAAATTAAATCCATATAAAATACAAAAACTAATAAAAATGACAAAAGCACATAAAATTACAAAATTAAAATATATATAAAATTTAAGTAAAAATGTAGTATTATATAAATAATACTAAAATAACACTGCCTTGGGCTTTCTTTTTCCATATGTTTGTTATGATGTTTACATAGCAAATGCACTAAAATAACTACTGATGTACAGACTTTATTTTTTTATAATTTTACCTTAGTTTTTTATGTGGGGAAAAAAAATATACATTTAGCTCATTTTAGCCTTGGTTGAAGTTAAAGGGGTCCTATTATGCTCTTCTACAAAGTCTTAATTTTATTTTCGGGGGTGTACTAGAACAGGCTCTCATACCAGGTTGTTCGAAAAACACATTATTTTTCACATACACATTATTACAAACACCTCTCTCCCGAGTCTGGCATGAACGGCTCGAATAGTTCCTGTATCAAATGAAGGCCCGCCTTCTGAAAAAATATCTCCTTTTGAATTGGACTTTGAGCTTTGTAACTTTGCAGGTCTTTTTTATGCTCAAACAGCAACATGTCAGACTAACTAAAGTTGAAAATGTGAAAAAGCATAATAGGACCCCTTTAACTTAATATCGTATATTGCATATATAAAGCTCCATGCTCTGCTTGGCTCACCCTGAATGGCGCTTTTTATTACCCACATTTGTAGTTATGAACACACAAGGTTACTAAGCCCTTTAAAGCCATTTTACTCTGAAACCACCTGAAAATGTCCTCAGATTTTCTCCTAACAACTCCTCTCATCTGAAGGTCAAATCCACTAAACTTTGTGAAAATTGTGACTTCAGTAACTCCCCAGATCTTGGTCACTTCTCCCTGTGACTGAACACACAGTCTTTGTGATAGATGATAGATCCAGATCTCTAATTTTTAGTCTACCCGCGCCCATATTACCACAATTTTTGCAAACCATACATTGACCTTTACAAAACAGGCCAAAGAAATAATATCTGTATCTGCAACTTTAAACACGGCCTCTTTTCTCTAACGCTCTCCCTTCTCACTACTTCAGTTAATAATTGCTGCATTGTGCTGTGAATGTAATCCATTCCTGGTACTGTGCAAAGGCAGCGACTAATGAGATGCTCTGTAGCTTTACACTGTAAATTGTTACAGAACACAGAGTGTGCAACATTTTTATCTTTCTTTCCTGACTTAATCTGTGTGTGCTAAAAATGGTCGGGGGCTCCGAGAACAACAAACGCATGCCAGTGATATACAGGTTAACACAGAGCAAGCAGTGCATGATTTTTGCTGTGATATACTTTTTTTTTTTCCTGAAGAAGTGACTTTGTCAAATCCACCCATTACAAGTTCTGAGAAATCACTCTAGGGTTACTGAAACACCTCATTTGCATAATTAGTCGTAAACTGACTTAAAGGGATACTCCACCCCAAAATGAAAATTTTGTCATTAATCACTTACCCCCATGTTGTTCCAAATCCCTAAAAGCTTGTTTCTTCTTCGGAACACAATTTATGATATTTTGGGTGAAAACCGGGAGGCTTGTGACTGTCCTATTGACTGCCAAGTAAATTACATTGTCAAGGTCCAGAAAAGGATGAAAGACATCGTCAGAATAGTCCATCTGCCATCAGTGGTTCAACCATAACATTATGAAACGATGAGAATACTTTTTGTACGTGAAGAAAACAAAAATAACGACTTTATTCAACAATTCCTCTGTGTCTCTCCACATCACCATAGTGCCATTTTGGAGAATAACCACTGAACGCAAGCGGCGTACACTCTTCTGTGTCAGCTGCGCTGCAGGGATGCGCTATTTTCGTTCAAATCAAAGCGTAAATACACGTAGAAAACGTATCCTTGTGTCGCCGGTGACACAGAATAGCGTACGCTGCTTGCGTTCAGTGGTTATTCTCCAAAATGGCGGTACAGTGATGCGGAGAGACACAGAGGAGACGAATTGTTGAATAAAGTCATTATTTTTGTTTTCTTCACGTACAAAAAGTATTCTCGTCGCTTCATAATGTTACGGTTGAACCACTGATGGCAGATGGACTATTCTGACGATGTCTTTCATACTTTTCTGGACCTTGACAGTGTAATTTACTTGGCAGTCAATAGGACAGTCACAAGCCTCCCGGTTTTCACCCAAAATATCTTAAATTGTTTTCCGAAGACGAACGAAGCTTTTACGGGTTTGGAACGACATGGGGGTAAGTGATTAATGACAAAATTTTCATTTTGGGGTGGAGTATCCCTTTAAGCAAGAATTCCAGAGGCCTCCTTTTCTTTGTAACTACTGAAATTTTGCTGAAGTACTGCTACCAATATAATTATGTCTTAAGTCTGTTAATTAAAACATAAATGACTTACCATGTAAGTTTGGTCATTTTGGCTTTTGTGACTATTAGGTTGGCATCATAAATCATCTGAATAATGTTGCCAACTTTTGTGACAGCGTCCGGCTTAATCATAGCCAAAGTCCTAAAGAAGACACAAGACATGAGTATAAAAAGCAAATTAGAAAGTAAGAAGGGATGCCAGGGATGAACCAAAGTATCAACAAATTAGATATAAATTGTAACTTGTATAATCTATAATAGTATTTGTGTTGAGTAATTTGTTTTAATGAGTGAGTGATTGAGTGTGTGTATGTGTGCATGTATTGGATTTTGGAACCCTAGATTTAATACTACATAGCATTTCATTACATGTTTAGAGATTTATAGGGAAGAAGTTTTTGAAAGATAGACAAAGATGCCACTTTTTGCGCAGTAAAATAATTAAACACAAGACACCTCATCCATAATGTAGCTATTCAGCAGCATGAATATTTAGCTCTTGTTATTATTTTCAGTTTAGAGCTCAAAGGAAAATACACAGCAAATGCCAATTACTTGAAGCACAAATCGACAACTGCTGCTGTCAGACTTTACAAAAGCTGGTTGATAAACATATTAATAAGTCACTGAAAATCGAACAAGGTTTTCATTGAGTTATCATCATTTTAATCTGAAAGCCTACTTACATTTTAATATAGGTTCTAAAGAATTTCTTTAAAAAGGAATACTTTAATCTTTGAAATTATATTTAAAATGTACCCTAAGCATTAGATAACTGCTGTCACAGCAATAGATATGATGCTCTGACTAAACAACAGCAGTCATTTGAGTAGCCAGCTCAAATTTACTTTGAAGAGTGCATATCGCCTTGAGTCTGTCCCTCTGTAATCTTTCCCAAATTTATATTCAAGGCACGCCACCATGAATCTCAAAGGAGAGAAAGAGCAGTGGGAAACTGTGTGAATGTGATTGATATAAGAGATAAAAAAGGACGTGCTGACTCATTAAATCAGTAATTGTTGTTCAGTGATTTTCACTAGTAGGAGACGCAGCAGCTCATCTTCACTTTATAAAAATGATATTAGCAGGTGTTTAAGGAGGAGGGACCACGGGGGAAAAACAGAATAAGGTTGCTAATGACTTTTTCTTGCAATATACAATAAGTTATTCACCACACTAAATGAAGATGATTAAAAAAAAATTCTGATGGTCCGGAAATAGCTCATCCAAAAATGTATGCCGTTTCAAACCTTTATTACTTTCATTATTCATAATGAATCAGACTAATCTGGTTAATTTCAATTCACTGAGTGAGAAACTCAAAAAATGATATTTTAAAGAATGTTACTAAACAGTTGCTGGTAGCCAGTGACTGCCAGAGTATGGGGAAAAAAACACTATGGAAGTCAATGGCTACCAGCAACTTTAGTAAACATAATTTATTTATTTATTTTTAAATATCTACTTTTGTGTTCAACAGAAGAAAGAATCACATAAAACTTGAGGTAGGAACAACCTGAGGATGAGTAAATGATAACATAATTTTCATTTTTGGATCTCTATTAACAGCTTACTGGAAGGGAGTATTATCAGTAAATGATGACTTACATGTAGGTCTTTTGTTACACAAAACTATTGCATGGCTTCAGAAAATTTGGATCTAGTGCATAAGTCATACTGATGACTTTTATTTTAACAATTTATTTTGTGTGTGTGTGTGTGTGTGTGTGTGTGTGTGCTTGTTTATGCTACATTGTGG